>NW_022984816.1:265926-277540 GCF_010094145.1 Didymella exigua CBS 183.55
AACATGCCTTAACAACAACAACTTTAGAATACTACTAGAGAAGGCAGAGTTATCCTTGCTATCTAGGCCTTCTACGCTGGCCAATTTCGCAGTATCCACAGCGCTGCTAGAGCGTTGAACATACCTTATTAGTAGGTCTCTAATTGCCTTCACAATATTACGTTTTAACTAGACGTACGCGCTAATTGCTAGAAACTTACTATACCAGAGGAGCAGACAATTATCTAGTATATACTTAACCTTAATTTGTAAGGATTTGCGCCCCAGCTATGTGAGGTGGCAGATATGGCTAATAAGATACTTAGTGTGCGTGGTGAAGAGCCTGTTGGCAAACTATGGGCTAGCAGGCTTGTGACGCGTTTAGACAAGCTTAAAATGGCCTTCAATTAAGCTAAGGATAGACAGAGGATACTACAGGAAGATCCTGAGATAATCAGCGCGTGGTTTAAGCTAGTAGAGGATACTTAAGTTAAGTATAGTGTTTGCAACAACAACGTGCACAACTTTAATAAAACTAGGTTCTAGATGGGCGTTGCTTTGTCTTTAAAGGTTGTAACAGGCTTAGAGAGACGTGCTCGGCCAGAGCTTGTTCAGCCAGGTGATCGCGAGTGGGTTACCGTTATCCAGAGCATCTGCGCCGCTGGGTATGCAACCCCGCCTTTCATCATCTACAAAGGACGCGTCCACATCTCTGCCTGGTATGAGGAGACAGATATACCCCACGATTGGAAGCTCTCAGTCTCTAAGAATAGTTGGACAAACAACGTGCTTGGCCTTAAGTAGTTAAAGCACTTTAACACGCATACAAAGACGCGTCAGGTAGGAGTGTACAGGCTGCTCATCTTAGATAGCTATAAGAGCCATCTCAACTAGGAGTTTAAGGACTATTGCCTAGAGAACTAAATCCTTACTCTCTGCATGCCACCTTACTTGTCACACATCCTCTAGCCACTTAACGTGGTCTGTTTCTTACTGTTAAAGCGCAAGTACTCCTAACACGTTTAAGACTTAGCACGCTAACGCGTCTTCCACATTAACAAGGAAGGCTTCCTACTAGCCTTTAGGGACGCGTTCCTTAATATGTTTACAAAGGTTAACTGCTAAAAGGCCTTTAAGGCATTAGGGCTTGTTCCTACTAACGCGCAGGTGGTGTTAGATTGCCTTAAAGTGCGGCTGCATACCCCACCAGCAGTACCTCTACCTGAAACGCCGTGGCAATCCAAGACGCCAAGCAATACACACAAGTTTAGGTCTTAATCTAAGCTTGTAAGCAACTCCTTCTAACAATTGCTAAGTGCAGCGCAAGAGGGGTTCTTAAAGCTTGTAAAAGGGGCTAAAGAGATACTGCACAAAAACGTCCTTATTAAGGCCCACGTGCGAGAGCTTGAAGAGCAATTAGCAGTAATAACTAAGAGAAAATCGCGTAAGAGAAAGCAGATTCAGCATGGTGGCACACTTGAGTATGGCCCAGCAGCATCGCGGGTAGCTGCTGAGGCGTGTGTAGCAGCTCAGCCATCTAAGAAGACTTAGGGTGGAGGTGGTCAACTAGGAGCTCAGTCAACTGTTCAGCGCTGTAGGAACTGCAGCAAAACTGGACACAACGCACGAACGTGCCAGGAGGGTGCAGAAACATCTTCTAAATCTAATATAAGCACGCAGTATGCTGGGTCACTGTTTAATAGTAAGTAGTTGTAGTTGTAGTAACTTGTGTTAGTCGTGCCAAGAGAAAATGGCCGGTTCAGTGATATGGCCGGCTCGGTGATAATCTACGTTAACTATAGAGGTCTTAACACCTGTGTGCAGTGTATCTTTGTTATTAGCTTAGCCTTTAAGGCAGTTAAGAAAGCCTTAAGATAGTCGCCAACTAATACTCCGTATGAGACAGCGTGAGAGTGCCATCTCTCTAGCGCCTAGAGATCAGCATTTCATCGTGTACGCTGTAGGCCTTTAATAACGTTGTCTGTGCTAAGATTAGGATTTTAATGTCTTAGAGTGTTGTTCTTATGTTAATTAGGTATATAGCCTTTAAGCTAGGTTATAGAAAGATTATAAGTTTATAATATGTATAGTTATTTGTAAGCTAGTTGCTTATTAAGAGCATATTACTCTTGTTCTAATTCTAAGGACAGAGAATTAGTTTGTCTGTCTTGTTAATTGTAGATTAAAGTTTCTAGAGTTAGCAATCCTCTGTTGTTCTGCTCCTTATTCTATTCTATTACTTTACCCCCTATCTAAGGCTCTGTGAGCGCAGATGTGTGAGCAGGCTGCTGTTAACAGCGTTATTAAGTTGTTAAAAGATCTTCTATTGCTATATTATTAGGCTTAAGCTCCTTAGGAAATACTAGAAGCTTAATAACTTCTATAATTACTAATTTGTAAGCATATCCTTGTAGTCCTTTATAGAACTTTATAGGTTTAAAGACAATATCTTGTGTGCGTATAACCTAGTCCTTAGTAGGAAGCTAGATCCTAAAGATATTGGTCAAGTTGTAGCTAACAAGGTGGCCTATAAGCACTCTTAATTTAAGCTTGTCTGCGCGTTTAAGCAATTAATTAAGGACATACGCCTAACAGCCTATTAGTTGTATGTGTTAAACCTTTAGCTTTGTTTTCTAAACTATTTTGTATAGCGTTTTCTATTGTAGTGCTTCTGTTGGCGTATAATTCAGCACATATGCTACTGTTCAAATCAGCTCGTGAGACAGTGATTTTGGCAGTTGTGCCTGAATCCTCATGGCTCTAGCTTGGATGACAAGCAGCGATCCTGCTCGCTCTGCCAGTCTGTTCTGTTCTTCTGTGTACTCTGCTTGTGGCTTATATTGAATACCAAGGTCTTTGCAGAGTTCCTCTAGGAAGTTTAGTAATGTGCTGTATCTATAGTTATTGTCTGTCTTAATAGCTGTTACGTCGCAGTTAAACACTTACTATATACTATGTACGTCTTAAACTAACTATTAACTTAGGAATAGTTTTAATTACTATAGGAAGGTTAATAATTTGTGCTATTTTAAGTATTAATTAATAGAGTGTCTAGCCTATTAATTACTATTTAAGCAGGCTTCTCCTTAAGGTATTAGTTAAATAATATTAATAGAGATTTAATAGAAGGGCCTCTAAGCTTAGTCTTCCTATTATCTTTAAGATATCTGCTTTATTAACTTTAACTCTGTATAGACAGTATAGAATTTGTTATTATTGCCCTCTACAAAAAGTCTATTAATATTTAAGGTAAGCTTTTTAATTACTTTCTTGCTAGGATAACCCTACATCTAATAAGCTGTCCTAGCATTAACTATTTAATTAAGGCGTAGAGCCTTTAAAGGTTAGTAGGTTGTGCTAAAAGACAATAGCAAAGTCTGGCTTAGACAACGTGAGGCATCAGCGTCCACCAGCTAGTGCCCTCTATCGTGCTCCAAGTAGGCAAGAACTAATCCTAGATTGCCCTTGTACAGGAGATCACGTCCTAAATCAAAGTGTATATTAAGCTTCCTGCAGCGCGCCAAGCCAATTAGGCTTGTGACAAAGCCTTAGACGTAAGCAACGTAAGTGAGCTTTAGTGGTTGTACACCTGTTGGTGTATTTGCTATAAGCTCTATGCTTCCCTAGGCTGTTATCTAAACACGTCCTGTTCTAGCTCTAACAAAGTTAGTAGCAGCTGCGTTGTACTCTCTTGTCCATCCCTTCTAGTTCTTAGTGTTAATTACATGAGTGTTAGAGCTAGGGTTAAGGATCTATTAGTTGCTGAGCTTGCTAATATCCTCTTCTATGCTTACTGCTGTGTAGAGGTTGTCTTTCTTTCTTATGTTATTGCAAGCTTTTGTGTTAACTTGCTTGTTGTTCTAAGCATATAGCTCTTGCTTGTAATTTATATATTATACAGTGTTAGCTGTATGTTAGGTGGGACAGTTGCCATTGTCTATAGCAATACTCCCTCTATTCTCTTGCTATTTTGCGCGCTACTTATTAAGCGCCTTGTCAAGCTTGTCTCTTAAGTCGTTGTCAGCAGCCAGGGCGGCATCAAGCTTCTTTTGGCTAATTGCGTTGGCAAAGGCCTTAGGTCTTTGTGGATGCTCTGTGTTGATTAACTAGCAGTCAACCTAGTAGTGCTGTAGGCCACATGGGCATTGCGGCTTGTGTTGCAGCTTGATCCTGTAACCATCCTTGTTCTGCTGCTGAGGCTTTGCAACATCAAGCTCTGCTGCCATAGAGCTGAGTCCTGTTGACAGCGGTCGCACACGCTTAAGGTAAGTGGTGAATTTGCTGACGTAGTCCTCCACAGATGGAATAGCTGTGCCAGCGTCCTCAAGATCGATCAGAGCTCGCAGGCCTGATGTGCCGTATTCTGGATCAATTGTTCTGCATGCAACAAGGAAGTCCTCCTGTGCTCTTGATCCTGTTGTCTCAGGAATCTCTGCAGAGATACACATGTTGGTGACCTCTACCCAGGAGCGAAGCCACTCCTTAATCTTCCTGCCGCGTGGTGGCGTCTAGAGAGATTTGTATTGTGCGATTAGATCGCGTTGTCGTGATGCGTTAGATAGTGCAAGATGCTTCTTGAGCGTCGTCAACCGCTCGTATGGCGTGTCCTTGCTCTTAATTAAGTAAAGGTGCTTTGCAGCAATTATCTTGCTAATCTTAGAGTTAAACTTAGCAAGAGCCTTCTTCTAACGCCTGAACTTAATGTCCTTGCGCTCCTATTGCTTGTACTCCTATTAGTACAGCTTCTGCTGCGCGGCAGTAAGATAAGCAAGTGACGTAGCATCATTGTTGTGATCCGTCAATTGAGGTTCAATTAGTGCCATTAACGTAGGCAAGACTGCTGCCTTCGTGGCAGGGTCAACGTACTGCCAGAGCTTGTTCTTCTGCGCAGTATCTTTTTGTATAAACAGCCACTTGTGCCAGTTGTTAGCTCAATTAAGGACAACTGTCACTCAGGTGACCGCAGGGTCTGACTCAGTAGTCATTGTAAGTTGCTCCGCACAGTATAATCAATCGTGATCTTAATTGTGGGTGCTAATTAGTAGGTTGGCAGCTCCGTACAGTATAATCAATTGTTAATCTCAATTGTAGGTGCCAATCAGTTGTTGTGAGTGAGCGAGCTAACTAGTCGCAATCCGGGCTCATAACTGTTGCGGTATGAAGAGCAAATGTATATAATTTAAATGAGTGTCTTGTGTTCTGTGTTGTTGTTGTCGTTGTATCTATGTTCTCCAAGGCTCGCTGCGGGGTTTGTTTTGATGACGTCTTTGTAACACAGCCAAGGTAAGAGGTGCTCAACAACATGAGGAAGTAACACCAGACCACCGCCAACAACACGTGATCCGCTTCTCCTCTCAACCGTTACATTTAGAGTATAAGCGTCAGCGCGCCGTAGACGATGATCTTCGCAAGGAATGCAGGTAAGGAGTGGCTTCGGTTGCGACCGATATATCTAAGTACTTCGTTAAGGTAGGTATTGATGCGTGTAGCGCGCGCGCGGAATGCAGTGGGCTGCTGAGGCCACGGTGTCGCCATAGCACGTCAGTCGCAGTGGGCGTATGGTTGGGTGCTGGCTGATCAACTGGCATCAAGCGCGACCGTTTACGTAGGAAAAACCTAGGCGAAGTTCAGGAATCACGTTGTCGCTGTGCGTAGTGCTTTCACCACGAAAGCTGACATCATAATCTTACCCTACTTGTGCAGCTTAAGAAAGCAATATGACTTCGCCTCCCGCCTCGGCGGCCCGTGCCATCGGCAGCACCATTCTCCGTTTTTGTATAAGTTTAGCGTCGGTAGCCCCGTACCTGGTACCATCTCGCGGCAGGTGTTTAGTCTCGTTTCCAAACCCATCGCTTGTTTTCTGCACCCTGATATAGCTTGAGCTAGTCTTGAGAACTGATTCACACCTTCCACGTTTAGCTCTGAGCTGTTCGTTCGAATATGGCCAACGAAATTAAGACCTGCGCTCATTGCAAAGAAACCGCCGAAGCTAGAGGAATCCCACGCCTCCAAGCTTGCGCACGTTGTAAGACGGCTGTATACTGCGGTCGCGACTGCCAGAAGGCCGACTACAAGAGTCACAAGAAAGTTTGCCCTAGGCCTGGGGAGCACTCCAACCCCTACTCCGCGCCTCGTCTTCACGATCTCGAGCGGCAGGTACCCGATCCGTTCACGCGACTCGACAAGGGCACGTATCTGCACGATCGGCCGGAAAGTGACACATTCAAGCTTCTCGTCGACTCCTTTCGTATTCGGCAAGCGGATGACTTTGATTACGAGCACAAGACCACGCCACCAAGCATCTACACTGGCGCTGCATCCAGCACTGAACCCTTTCGTCAGTACCTCAACAAGGCGACTGCATGCAAAGGCCTTCTTCCACCATGGTGGACCCCGGACAAAATCGAAGAGTGCGTGGCCTTTGGAAGGAGTGGAGCATGGAGTGATATAAGGAAGAAAGTGACAAAGCACGAAGTCATTCAGCATTATGGATATGAGAAGATGCCACTGCAACTGCGGTTGTTGGCTGAAGCGATCTATGGCGTAGGCACGATGGGACACAATGGCTCAGATGTGCGGAAAATGATGAGGCAAATGGAAAGTGGTGGTTTGCCAAATGGCCAAACTATGAGCATGATTGATGTTAGTCAGAAACGTTAGCAAGAACGAGTGGAGCACAAGACAGTGAGCTGGAGCTTCGCAATCACCAGACTTTTGAGGGGCAACCGCAATTCTAGTACATACGCGCTATTGGAGCCTTCCACGGCGTCGCAGCGCTCTTTGCCACTAGCGCTTCGTTCACTATTTCACCCTCAAACACAGGCAAGTCTGCAGGCGCTCGAAGCGCAGAGTCCTTGCGCTTACGACTGCGCTTTCCTTTCTTTGCGACAGCATCTTCCTTTGCAGCACGCTTTACTCTCGCTTCTTCAAGGTCTTCGAAGCTCATCACCTTCGCTTTTCCCAGCACAACTGATCTGGTCGATCGACGAACCTTGGCTTCGTTGTTTATCTTGAAAAGAAATTGGTTGCGGTCTTTCAGGAGGACTCGCTCAGCGAATGCACTTTGAGCAGCATTTGCGAGTTTTTGTATCCGCATTTTTGTTTGGTCGGGAACATGGGTATCTTGCTTGATCATGTCATGCAATGTAAGCGCTTCCGCTGTTACCGGCGTCACTGGTGTCACGAGCGTTTGGGGTGTTGCGTCCTGCGTGTTGTTGATTGTAGTGGCGGTCCTGGGAACGACAATTTCAACTTGCGGTTTTGGGATTTCTCTCAGTACTCTGTCCGGATTGAAAGGATACAAGCCAGTCGCAGCCCACCCAGACCTGATGTTTCTTTGGGTTAATTCTCTTTCCCGCGCAGGACTGTATAGATAGGTAAAATGCTCTTTACCAACTACGTCAACGCCTCCTCGGCTCAGGCGTTCGACTTGGTCACGATAGGCTGTTTTCAGGGGTGCAAAAGGCCCGACATTGCAGGGCTGCAGCTTGTGGGAGGTATGAGAGGGCAGGCGACATAAGATGATGTTGTTAGTAAGACAAAACTCCAGGATCTCGAGTGTTTCGTGGCTACCAAAGCCGTCGCATATCAGAACACGTGGCTTTCCGTTAGCTCGTGCTTTGGTTTGAGGGTCGAACACACGTGTAAGCCACTCCAGACAGATCTTAGAGTCGTTGTAGCCGTTCTCAGAGAATGCATAGTGCCATCCAGGTGTAGGATAAGTGGTCCAGTTGCTCCGATGTGTCGAAGCGGGCCAGATGATTAGTGGCAGCAATGCTCTACCATCAGCGCTTACACACTCAACCGCAGTGACCATAGTCCGCTTTACACCGGCACCTCTGTAGTTCCGCCGGTCATCCTTGCCTACTAGGACCTTGACCGAACCAAGCATACTTAGCATCACACCAGTCTCATCCATGTTATAGGCGTTCTCCGGGAGGACATTTGGATCCTGCAAAACCTGACCGATCACATCGAACCACTCGACGATCTTGTCGTATACATTGTTCTCGTGACGCTTCCAGTCTATCGACTTGACCTTTCTCGCTTGTACCCGAGGGTGCCGCTCCGCGAAGGCTTTGGGCCAGTTCTTGCCCGGGGGCTTGATCGAGTGCGTCTTCGTAGACCTTCGACGGGCTATACTAAACGCGAGCAAGCGTATAAACTTCATTCGCACTGGATGGCCAAGGTTGGACATTAGTAGCAAGAGCTGAACCAGACCGTTCTCCTCTTCTCGGCTGAGGTACTGCTGGCTCTGAGCATGCTCCTCCCGTGAGCGTCGACCGTTGCGACGATGAACAAGCGTCGAGATCGGGACATTGCTGTGTTCAGATCGAGCAGCATACGTATTGGGCACGACTGCAGGCAGGGCCTGCGCCAGCGCTCGACTGGCTGGGTCCATGTCGACGTGTGTAACGGGAAGAACGTAGGCTCGAACAAGAGGCCAACAGCTGATTGATTGATTGATTGATTAAATCCTACTCGGTTTCAGCCGTGATATCCACAGCTATGCCCGGCGAGCAGGCGTGGCGGACAGCCAACGTGATGCGGAAACATGTTGCTCCGCGCCGCCCCACTTCATTCCTGCGAGCAAGAACCATCTGTCCGCGGCGGCCTGCCGTTTCCCCTCAACCACTATCTACATATGCTTTGGCGGGCCATCTAGATAACGGTTCTACTGACTGTATGCTTTGTTTCTAGGCTTGTAGAGGCGTACTGCCTCGTCTGTCGCGTCTGCTGTACCTACAGTCTCCCCCCAACGCTCAGCGTCGTCTACGTATCTCTGATCCCCACTTGCCCAAGGATCTGCGTCTGTTCTATATACTCAATAGCTTTAGTGGCTAGCTGTGGCGTGCTCAGGATTGTCTAGAGGCTGTGTTGTCTGGACAGGTTGGCAAAGATGCGGTTCCGGAGGTCCTTATGTTTCCTGCAGCGGAGGAGAACGTGGGCGACGGTCTGTCGCCTCTCGCCACACTCACAGCGCAAGGTAGTGACGTCTGGCACTCTTTGGTTGAAGAGGAAGTCGTTAAGCCCAATCTTCTCAGTGCGCAATTGCACCAGTAGAGCGCTCTCCCGCTTAGTGAGGCCTTGGTGGAGCTAAAGCACCTTTTTAGTAGGTGTTGGCGTGTGTCTGTATGTCGCTCGACCTTTGGTTTCAATCCTCCATCTAGCTATCCAATCTCTCTCCGTTTGTAATTTGCACCATTGTTTAAGTGTCAATCTGAGCGGGTGTAGCTTCAGGGGTGCGTCTGCTGGCTGCTGGCTGCGTCCGTCCTCTCTCCATCTAGTGGCTTCTTTAGCAGCTGTGTCGGCGGCTTCATTCCCTGGAATGCCCACGTGGGCTGGAATCCATCAGACAGTCACCGTTCAGCCCATGTCCTAAAGATCCTAGACTTGTTGTGCAATATTACTAAGGATGTAGGCGCCTAATTGCCCTTCAGCCTTAGTTATAGACTAGATAGTGGCTTAGTTGTCTGTGTAAATAGCAATTTTTTGCCTGTTGCTGTCTCTTTCTGCGTATTCTTTTGCAAGCTGCAGCGCAAGGTTAACCCCTTGCAGCTCTGCTGCGTATACTGTTAACGTCGTGTCAGATCCCATGTGCACTGCTCGTGTCTGCTGTGTGAGTAAGCACACAGCTGCTGATCCTATTTCGCCTTTGATGCTGCTGCCATCTGTGTAGATGCTGAGGTTATCTTCTTTTACGTACTCTCTATCGTGTCTTTCTTGTGCCTTCTCAGCTGTTGTGTTAATGTGTGTTGTTGGGCCTCGTCTCTAGGGTAGAGTGAGGAAGCACGGGATTTGTTCTTGCGTGCTGAAGCCTTGGCTGCGCCTCTGCTCCATGTTGTTGTGGATCTTCTGCCATAAGTCAGTGTGTTTCTTGCTAGTTCTAAGTCCTGTATTTTGTGTGTTGTTTGCTAAGAAGCCTGCTGTGCTTGCTATGTCTGTGTTTAAGAGGAGTTGGGTGACTGTCTCTGCATTGTGTTTCTATATTTGCTGCTTGATAGGAAAGAGGAATGCTTTAACGTCTAGTGCAGGTCTTAAGGTGGCCTTAAAGGCTCTACATATAGTTCTTGCTGCCCTTGCTTAAATGCTTTGCAGTATATTTAAGGTCTTTTAGGTATAAAGCTTGCCTTTTGTGCTGGCGTTTGACTAGATTAAGCAGGCATACATTATTTGTGAGAGCGCGGTGCCTTCGTACAGCCTGCGCATATCAATAACTCTGATGCCCTAGGTAGAGCTCCTAAGGCAGCTTAGCGCAGTGACTGTCTTAGTCGCCTGTTTTCTTATCTCTTCTATGTGCTCCTTCTAGTACAGTTTAGAGTCTATAGTCAGCCCTAGGTACTTACATATTGTTGTAGGCTTTACCTCGCCCTATAAAGTCTAGATTAGTCTTATAGTGTTAATTTGCCTGTGCGTCCTTGTAAAGTGTGTTAGCTGAAACTTATTTAGGGCAAAGATAGATGCATGCGTGCTAGCCTATTGCTGTGCTTTCTAGAGAATTGTGCCTAAGGTGTCGCATGTCTTCTCTATTGTCTTGCCCCACGCTAGGATGGCAACATTGTCTATGTACCCTATTAACGTGGCGTCTGTCTTGCTGTTGCATTTGTCTATCAGGTTGGCATTATAGAAGAGGTAGAGGATAGGCAACAGCAGCAAGCCTTAGGGAATGCCTGTGTTTATCTTGCACTCTGTTGATTAGAAGCTGTTAATAGCAATGTTTGTATGTCTGTCACTAAGGAAGCTGGCAATCCACTAAATTGTCTTCTCATCTACCTGTCTTTTCTACAGGTTGTGAAGCAGGTGAGCGTGCGAAACATTGTTGAAGGCACTAGAGACGTTAAGCAGCAGGAGACTAGCCACCTGGCCACCCTTACAATTCCACGCTTCGTAGATCTTGCTAGTAACAGCGTAGAGAGCATGCTTAGTAGAGCGCATCTTCCTGCTGCCCATATGTGTGGTCGGTAGAACATGGTATGTCTTGGCTAGGTAGCTGAGTTGCCGCGCGATGACTGCATCCATGATTTTGCCAGTAGTGTTCATCAATGCAATAGGTCTAACGTAAATACTAAGCGAGTGAGCCATCGAAGCGAGTGAGCCACCCAACCAACTTTGCGCACCTTTACAATCATATATCTCAACAACGTGATAATGTAATGTTTAGATATTTATAGAGTAAATTAAGCAGTATCTAAAGTATCTTTTTTGCACGTACGCGAGTTGTGTCCAGTCTCTCTGCATCTCTTGCAGCGCGCGAGTGCCTGGCGGCTGCGGCCTAATTGCTCTCCTCCTTGACGCTCTTCACGAGCAATCTGCTAATCAGCCTCACGTTGAGCAAGTATATCCTCTCCAGCTCCCTTTGTTAAGATCCCACACTGCTGTATACGCCTTTTTTTACGCTGTTTGCGCGCTGACGCTGCCTCATTAGCCTTCTCAAGGCTGGCAATCCGATCGCGCATCAGCTCAGCTGAGAGCATCACTACCTCAGCACCCTTCTTGAGCTGGTTAATCGCCTCAATGATTGAAGCTGGCGATGAGCTCTTGTGCCGCCGCACGCGATCGCGTATTAACGTTGATTGAGCATCAAGTTCACGTACGTTGCTTGGCGTACGAGCTTCCCAGAGAGCCTCCGGCAGAG
>NW_022984816.1:277820-283018 GCF_010094145.1 Didymella exigua CBS 183.55
GGCTCTCATGGCCGTCAAGGACGAGCAGGCGACGCGCACCAACAACGCGAGTCTTTGTGTGAGCGTTGAAGTGCTTCAGCCACTCTACTCCTAGCTTGTTGTTTGTCCAGCCATTGTCGCTAACTGCGATTACCCAGTCGCGTGGGATCTCTGCTTCCTCGTACCAGGCAGATAGATGATACTGGCCAGCGAAGATGAGGAACGGCGGGACTGACCAGCCAGCAGCGTTGATTGCAGCAATCGCCGTCACCCACTCGCGATTACCTGGCTGAATAGCCTTAGGCCTGCCTCTTCTTTCTAACCCTGTTACAACAAGTTGAGTTGTAATTTTGCCCATCATAAAGCCAGCCTCGTCAAAGTTGTACACGTCATCATCGCAGATGCCGTACTTGGCCTTTGTCTCCTCTACAAGCTCAAACCAGCTCCTGATTAGAGCTGGATCCTCGCATAGAGCTCTCTGCCTATCGTATGCTCGATTGAAACGCGTCCTAAGACTGTCCGTACGCTTGACAAAGTTGCTTGGCCAGTCTCTGCCTACAGGAGAGCTACCACGCGCTAAGAGTAGCTTATCAGCCATATCACGTACAGCTGCGTACGTAGGCGAAAACCCACGTGTATCTAGATCCAGTATATGCTTTACTATTACCTCCTCCTCTTGCTTGGTAAGCTTCTTTGAGTTGGGCTGGCAATCGCGTCTAGCAGGTTTGCCAGCGCGTCGGCGGTGGAGGGTAGCGCGAGAGACTTTAAACGTTACTGCAGCGCGCCTTTCAGTCTGAATTTGATTCGCATTAAGAGCTAAGATTGCAAGGTGTATATCAGTCTCACAAGAAGCGTGTTGGGCTATGTTTGGTGGAGCCATAGTCGATTTATAGTTGTAGGGTATAGAAATTTGGTGGGGTGGCTCACTCGCTTCGATGGCTCACTCGCTTAGTATTTACGTTATACAACTTAGGCGTTGTGTAGTTATCCTTGCCTAGTTTGCGCAAGACAACTGTGATTAACTTACAGAAGTAAGCTAGACAGTATCCTAAGCAAAGGCTCTAGTTAAAGATCTGCGTTAGGTAGGCTGTGAGCTGATCAGCTCCTGCTTAGAGCGCTTTATTGATGATGCTGTCCAGGCTAGGTGCTTTAAGCAGGGAGGCTGCACAAATAGCATCCTTAACTTCCTTTTCTACTATTAGTAGTGTTTCTACTTAGTTATTACATCCTGCGTTCTAGATATCGCGCAGGTCTGCTTTAGGTGGCGTTAGAAAGAATGTGTCTTAAAACAGGTCCGCCTTTTCTGCTGGATCTGTGATCTCCTGTCGTGTATCTAGGTGTCGTATGGCAGGCGTGACCGCCAGGGGTCGGTCTCCCCTTGTCTTTGCCCAACTGGCGAGCTTCCACAGCGCTTGCGGCGACTGAGCCGCCTGCTCTATTCGGTCTCTGTGAGCTGTTCTTAATGCTTTTCTTATTGTCCTGGCTTTATGGTTTCTTGCTGTACAATATGTTGTCCATGAGTCCGCTGTTTAGAGCTGACTGTGTACTCTCTTGAGACGTTTTGCGTCAGCGAGCACCGCTCTGCAATCATCAGTCCATCCTTCTCTGATCTTGTCCAATAAGCGCGTTGATAGCACTGCTTCCTTAACTGCCTGTTTGATGGCTGCCAGCAACTCTTCTACATATCTGTCAAGTGTGGTCTTGTTAGTTGGTCTACGTAGTGGTGGTAGGGCTCGCTTAAGCGCGCTCTGGTATGCTTTCTTATCAAGTCTGCGCCAGTTTCTTCTTAGTACTGTTTCTAGTTGCTGCACAGACATGTCTAGCATGGTAGTGATTGGCAGATAGTTAGAATTATAATTAAGATCTAGGTTAACTTAGCTTTTAATTAGCCTATTAACAAGACCTACAGTCACAAGGCAAAGGTTAATAGTAGAGCGCACTAATTTTTCTTTATATGTGATAGTGCCTAGTGGCAGCGTGTTGCTAAGGTTAAAGTCCTCTATAATTGCAATAAGCGTCTCTAAACCTAGGTCTATGTGCCTAATTCCTAGGCCTCCCTATATTAGATGGTGTAGGTTAAAGTCGCCCAGGAGCACTTGTTTATCTGCTTAGTATCTGTCTAGAATTAGACGTATGTTAGTAATTGCAGTCTCTTCACTAGTGCTGGCTCCTCCCTAGTTGTAAATATTGTGTATTAGAAGCTGTTGTCTATCTTGTTGTTCTTTGCTAGGCTTAATTACAAGAGAGCAGATGTCTCTACTGCGCTCGTTAAACTGCTATTGCTTGTGGTCTATTTTCTTGTTAATAAAGAAACACACCCTAGCAGGCCCCTTTTTATCTCCTGTTAGGCAGCATAGGTGGAAGACGTCTTTTGCTAGGTGGTGGGTTGTGGCCGTAAAGAGGTTCTTCCAAGGTTCCTAGATGGCCAAGATGTTGTACTCGCAGACTCGTAGGTCTCTTAGTAGGGTTGCCATAACTATGTCTCTTAACTTGCATACGTTGTACTGTAGTATGCTTAATGTGTTGTGTCTATTCATGCTTCGCTGTTGGAGTTGATTTCTATGTGGTGGTTGCTACCACCCTGTGTGGGCTGTGTAATGTGACTGATCGCTTCAAGCGCTCTACAGGTGAGCGTTATGTTTCTCTGCGGTCGTTGGCTGCCGCCGCTTTGCGTAGTTTGTGATGGCATATTCTCCTGCTCTGTTATGTAGTAGTCTGGCCAAAGGCCAATAAAGGATATCTACTTCCTAACCACTTTTGCTAAAAAGCATGCACAAGTTAACTAGACGTCTAGTTAACTGCGTAGATAATATATATCCAGCTTAGGCCAAGCCGGCTAAGCTAATGTAACCGGCTAGCTCTAGCTCTTCTTTAGCTTTAGAGTCTAGACCGTTACATGTTAGGTCAACAGCGTTACCTGTGTTAGTCCTCTTGCGTCCTCGCTGGGTCTGCGATTAGTCTCTAGCGATTAGTATCAGTTGTGTTGATGTGACTGCTAGGTTCGTCCTGTTCCTCTAAGCCATGGCAGCTGATGTATCCTGCGCGACATTCCTTCCTAGTGTCTCCACAACAGGGTGGTAGTAGGGTTGCATATTGTATGCGGCCTTTGCTTTCGCCTTCTCTTCCTTCCTAGTTAGGCACTAGTAACTCCACAACTTGTGCTCACCTTGGCAGGTGGCATATTTCCTAGTAGCAGTCTAATCCAGCTTCAACAGACAGTCTTGGCTCTTGTGTTCTTGCGCACAGTAGCCACATGCAGTTGTTGCCTTGCACTAGGTTCCTATATGGCCGTAGTGTTAGCACTTAAAGCACTGCTTCACTTAGCACTGTTGTTTGTATCTCGACCTCGCCCTGCCAGATCAAACCCTCGTGAATAATCTTGTTGGCATCCTCTGGCTTGCTGAACTCTATAATGACGCTAGAGGCGGCTTTCGTGTGCGCGTTGCGGGTCAGCCATCTAATATATTTAATCTCTGCCTGCGGGATGAACAGTTTATTGTCTAGTAGTATCTAGTCCTTTGTATCCTCAAACCTAGCCATGTCCATTATGCTAGTGCGTATGCTGTGTACAAGGACTCTGTATGTGGTGATTTGTATTATGGCCCTGTTGCTGATGTGGTGGACCTAGTTGTCAGCAAACTGCTTTAGTGCTTCTACCTCCTTGCTTGTAGCTGTCTTAATGCTAAGATTGCTGCTCTTTAGCTGGTTTAAAGAGAGTACCTTAATGCGTGCTATGTTGTTGTTTCCACTCTGCGCAATGGCGCGCTCAACGTGGGCGTTGAGGTTGCGCAGGTTCATCGCCTGTAGGCTCTGTACTGTATTAGGGTCTCTAATAGTCACAATAACTTCACGTTGTGTCTGCACTGACGGCATTCTAGGAACTTGTGTATTAGGTCTACCTGCTAGTGTCGCTCCCCTAGCTGCCATCGCAGCATAGCTGACCGCGCCACCTGTCTAGATTCCTGTGCTTTTAATCTGCCTCATCATCTCCAGGTTGGCTTTACCTACCTCTACCGCCTCCTTAGCGGCTGCCCTTGATTGATTGATTGATTGATTGATTGATTGATTGATTGATTAGTTTAATGTCCTGTGTGAGTCTAAGACTATATAGGACGAGAGCAGTGAGGCTGCTCTAGTAATTTACAAGTTTTTTCTGTGTAAGCGAATAGTATATATAGGTTTGTAGACATATAGTGAGAGCCTGTGCTCTAGTTATAAACAAAGGAAATTAGTTGTCTGTTGTTTGCTATAGGTACTACTTGCGTGTGCCTACTCTAGTTTCTTAAATAAAAGCTAGTGTAGCTTAGATTCCCCTGTTTGTGTCTAGGAGAAGAGACATTGTAAGTCTTGTCTCCTGTAGGCTGCTCTTTATTTTCTTTCTTGCTTCTCTGTAGTTTCTACAGCTAAGCAGTAGGTGTTAAGGTGTTTCTGTATATCTACAGCTGCATTTAGAGCTTCTGTTTTTTATATATTGTATAGATATACTTTATTGTATCTATGTACAAGCTTTAGCTAGTAGTATGCGCTTGCAATTTCTCTTCTAGTGTTTTTTAGCAGTGTTATCTTGCTTATTAGTTTTAGCAAGAATCTTGCTGTATAGGTGCTAGGATTTCTAAGCTTTGCTTTTGTAGAGTAGGCTTAGAGTTTCTGTTGCTACTCTTGTCTTGCAATAGCTTTAATCCTAATACCTGTTATTGCAAGGCTTGTAGTATTAGATACTAGTTACTGTTTTGTAGCTTGTTTTGCTAAGGCGTCTACTTTTTTGTTTCCTGTAATATCTAGGTGTCCTAGGGTCTAGTGTAGGCTAACTATTGCGCCTTTACTGTGAATTACCTTTGCTGCCTTTGTGCAGCAGATTTGCCAAGCTTGTCTAGGGCTATTAGAAGTGGTCTTTAGTCTTAGAATAGCTGCCTAGTTGTCTGCAAAGACTTTAATCTCTTGTCCTGCTATAGCTATAGGAGCTGTAAACTTAAAGGCTCTTGTTATGCCTTCTAGCTCTCTATTATATACAATCTAGCCTTTGCTAATATTGTATTTAGTAGAGTAGATTTCTTTAGCCTGCTGTTTATAGTCTAGAGCAGTAACTCCTATTCCTATTCCTGTGCCTTTCTTAATAGAGGAGGCGTCTGTATAGATAGCAAGTAGGTTGTCTCCTAGTCTCTGTAGCATTTGCTTTTTGTGTTGCTCTACTTCTTCTTCTTTAGAGAGTTTAGAGATCT
>NW_022984816.1:283578-286017 GCF_010094145.1 Didymella exigua CBS 183.55
CTATGTCTCTTTCTAGCAAGCAGGCATTCTTCTTTAGGCTAGTAGATAATGCTGTAATTGCTAGGTTGTCTAGGTAGGAAAGGGAGTAGTTTGTAATAGATTAAAACAGAGGTCTAATATATATTAGAAACAGGATTAGTAAGACAGGGCTGCCTTATAGAATTCCTGCTGTAATGCTGCTAAAGCCTTCTGTTTCTCTATTAAAGGATAGTCTTAGCTAGCGCTTAGATAGGAATAATTAAACCTATGCTATTAGGTTGCAAGGTAGCTGTAGCTGTTGTAGTATAGCAAGTAGCTAGTTTAAAGCGACGTGGTCAAAGGCACCTTTAATATCTAGGAATACTGTAGAGGTTATGTGTTTTAGTTTTCTTTACTCTTAGACCTAGTTTAGCAGCAGTATAGATGCGTCTATTGTGGATTTTTGTGCTCTTCCTCCTAGTTGTGAGGGGTGAAGAAGAGCTGTTGTTTCTGCAAGAGTTCTAAGGCGTTTTGCTACTACTCTTTCTGCAACCTTGCCTAGGCAGCTAAGCAAGGCAATTACTCTATAGGCTTTAGGTACAGCGTAATTAGGCTTGTTTAGCTTTTTTAGGATAATTCCTGTTGCTTTCTTCTATTCCTGTAGGTAGTAGCTATAGTTAAACAAAGTAGAGAAAACATAAAAGAATGTTTCTGTCTGTGCTTTATATGCTGTAGTAATAATCTCCTGTGTTAGGGCGTCTGGTCCTAGAGAGCTGCTTTGGATTTGTGCTGAGCAAGCGTATTCTAGCTCTTCTATAGTAAGATTAGGCCATTCCCAGTTGCTTAGTTGGTAGTTGTCCCACTCTATAGGCCTAGAGGCAGGAGGGCTGGGGAATAGAGTTTCTCTTAGTGCAGAGCATTTGCCTTGAAAAGATTCCTCTATTCCCCTTAGGCCTTAGATAGCAGGTATATTCTAGCTATAAGTAGTTCTAGTATAAGCCATAACTAGGCTGGCGGAATGGGTATACTCCAACGTCCCTCGTGGGTACCCCCCAAAACTTTGTCAATAATACATGGATTCTAGCGAAATAGGGCTTAAAAGAAAGAGAAAAACTACCTCTACATTTCTGTAGTAGAGGGTTTTGTTATAACTATTAAACTGCACAAGCTAGAGGCTAGAAAAGGTCAAAAAAGGGGGGGTACCTAGCGAGCATACCCATTAATAGGTATACTTTGCTAGGTAGTGTTAATAACTTAGCTAATACTAGGCGGAATTAGCTAATTCTTTTTTTATTAGAAGGCGCAATACTAGGCGCTTCTATCAAATAATAGATTATGTAAGCATATCTCTGCTAGTTAAGAAGCTATTAGCCAAAACGTAAAAAAGCATACCCTACCCATCCGCCAGCCTAGCCATAACGTAGTTCACAAGCGAGCAGTCCAACCCAAGCGAGCGGTCCATCCCAACCATGATAGCCTAATAACTACTTTGCATTACAATGCCATCCCAACGCAACATGCAATTAACCTATACTAAAGGGACCTCACAGCTTGCTATCTAAGCTACAATTAAAGATCGCGACAAGAGCAAAAGACGCGCTATTACAGCCTTCAGCATACCTTGAACTACTGTCTGCTAACAACGCTAAGGAGCCCTCTCTTAACGCAATCGCGAGCCTAATTTAAAGAAGCTGAGCAAACTAGAGGAGGAGGCCCTTGTACAACGTATACTTGAGCTTGACACAAGAGGAATACCTGCTACAAAGGCTATGGTGCGAGATATGGCCAATGATCTGCTTGCTGAGCGCGGTGGAGAGCCTGTTGGCAAGCACTGGGTAGACAACTTTAAGACGCGTACGCCTGAGATCAAGCTTCGAAGGAGCTGTCCATATGATCGCCAGCGAGCCCTTAACGAAGATGCACGCGTTATAACGCCCTGGTTTAAGCTAGTTGCTAACACAAAGGCTAAGTACAGCATCACAGACAAAGACATGTACAACTTTAACAAGACAGGCTTCATAATAGGGGTTATCTATAGCTAGATAGTCTTTACAGGCTCTAAGAAGCGTAGCACAAAGAGCCTGCAGCTAGGGAACTGTGGTTAGGTCACCAATATACAAGGAGTTAACGCTAAAGGATGGGCTATCCCACCCTTCCTTATCTTCCCTAGCAAGGTCCTTATTACCTTATAGTTTCACAATTTACCTTATGTGGAAGCTGAGTGGTCTCTGATCGTTGATCAAGTGTGAAGAAAGTGATCAAGTTCCTTGTTCTATCTACGGTGCTGAATGAGCAGAATATATACACCAATGCTCATCCAGCTATACCCTAATTGGAGCCCTAATCACGGCTCCAAGCTATACCCGATTCCGCTCACCATGGCGTGATAGATCGCCAGTGTCTGATCGGTCCAATATCCAGATGCGGATCACGTGATATGCACCCTCACCTCGATCCTTGCTGCGACACACCCCCCAGGTG
>NW_022984817.1:0-1254 GCF_010094145.1 Didymella exigua CBS 183.55
AAACTAGTTGCTCTTGGAGTTATAGTAGATACTATAGGGTCCCATCATTGGTGGTTGATATTGAAGTCGCCAAGCAGGATTGCTGAGGGCAAGATAGAGGTGCTAAGGAGCTTTCTCTCTATTGTGGTAATGCCTTGTGTGTCTAGCTGGTTGTAGACATTGTAAATAGAGAAGGTTGTTCTAGAGCTCTTAACTGTGATAGCTAGGAAGTCAGGATCAGGACTAGTGTCTGCTAATATAGTGACTTGCGCTTGTATAGTGCGTGCAGAGTAGACTAAAACACGTAGTCTTGTGCTGTAGTCTTCTAACAAAGGAAGGATTTGTGTAAAGGAGGGGTGATTTACAGAGCGCGTGTCTAAGTAATTGTCGCAGCAGATATCATGCCTATTTACCAGCCAATTCAGGGGTGCAAATGTATCTACATTTTGCCTCTATTTTAGCTGCAACAGTTATAAGCCTAGACGCTAAAACTACGCAAGCAAAGATTAAATAGATTTTTGTGTTCTATAGGTGACTATAGCTAAGGGTCTTAGTATAGTACCTGCTCTATTGGCGTGCTATCTACAGTAATAGAGTATCGCGAAGAAGGATTTATCTATTACTTAGCACATTAGGCATTCTACTGCGTTGTGTTACCTCTAATTATGCTGTCCTAGTTAGATGTAAGGGGGTGTGTCGCAGCAGATATCATGCCTATTTACCAGCCAATTCAGGGGTGCAAAGGTATGTACATTTTGCCTCTATTTTGGCTGCAACAGTAATCTAAAGAAGATTGTCTAGCAGGAATAAGCTAAGGCTCTTATACTAGTACTAAAAAATAAGGTAAAAAGGCTGTCTTAGTTTTACTATTCTTGCCTTAATATAGTTAGCAAGCAAGTTAGTTAGACAAGCAAGTTGGTCACCCCACTAACTTTGATTACCTACTCTATCTTAACACACAATGCCTCCACGCCGCGCTCCTCTCATGCAGTCAAATGAAGCAGATATTCAGCTTGCTCTCTTATCTATAGATTCTGCCCAAATTCAGAGTACGCGACGCGCTGCTACAGTCTTCAATATCCCAAAATTAACCCTAATTGACTGGCGCGCTAGAAAGCGCGCGCGACGCGATTGCCAGCCTAACTCAAGGAAGCTTACCTAGAGAGAAGAGGAGGTGATTGTCAGCTATATACTTCACCTAGATCAGCGTGGATTTGCGCCTACCTACGCAGCTGCACGTGATATGGCTGATAAGCTGCTGGCTGCACGCGGCGC
>NW_022984817.1:2714-16954 GCF_010094145.1 Didymella exigua CBS 183.55
ACATGCAACGCTGATACTATTAATATAGAGTAGTCTACTATATTAATATCTAGCAATAATATTATTGCGTTGTTAAGATATATTACTTTAAAGTTGCAAAAGTTAGTAGGGTGACTAACTTGCTTGTCTAACTAACTTGCTTGCTAACTATGTTATACCCTATTCTTACTAGCCTAATAAGTAGACCTCTAGGAGTAGAGAGTAAGGTTAGAAAGTAGAAAACTAAGCAAAGGCTTATTACTATCTATTATATAGGTAGCTGTTTTTTTAGGTTTTAGTATTGTTGTAGATAAGATCTTTAATAAGATAATGTCGCAGCAGATATCATGCCTATTTACCAGCCAATTTAGGGGTGCAAATGTATGTACATTTTGCCTCTATTTTGGCTGCAACAGTTATAAGCCCAGACGCTAAAACTGTGCAAGCAAAGATTGAATGGATTTTCGTGTTCTATAGGTGACCACAGCTAAGGGTCTTGGCATAGTACCTACTCTGTTGGCGTGCTATCTACAGCAATAGAGCATCGCGAAGAAGGATTTATCTATTACTCAGCATATTAGGCATTCTACTGCATTGTGTCACCTCTAATTATGCTGTCCTAGTTGGACGTAAGGGGGTGTGTCACAGCAGATATTATGCCTATTTACCAGCCAATTTAGGGGTGCAAATGTATGTACATTTTGCCTCTATTTTGGCTGCAACAGATAAGATTTTCTAATAAGGTGGGTAGTCTGTGTGGTGAAAATTTAAAAATTTGAACAGGAGGGCGGCACTCTTGCACCAGGCAGCGCGAGGCAACCAGGTGACTAGAGGCTGTGGGAGTTTCAGGGTAGTGTATCCCAGTGGGGTTGAGATGAACGCAGGCTCGAAGAGAGGTATCCGGAGAATTTGTGTTTTGATGTGAGCTCGCCTGTGGAGTGCGTTATAGAGAGTTAAAATTAACCTATAACGTACCTCACGGGCGAGTGGCCGGCCCGGGCGAGTGACCGGATTTTGCCAAGACCACACCACACTTCATACAACCCGCGATGTCTCAACGCAAAAAGGCTTAAAGCGTCTTAAAGGAACTAGATATACAGCTTGCTATTTAGGCTCTTAAATAAGACGCGACTCTTACTATTCCACGCGCTGCAACAATCTATAAGGTGTTAGAAAGAACACTAATACAATAACGTGCTAGAACGCTCTTAAGATACAATTGTCAGATGCTCGTACTGTTAGCCAGAGTATGTGCTTAACAAGATCTTAGGTGGTATGATGATATATTGATGATCGTGGCGATGGTGTTTCTGCCGTGGCGTCGTGCTGGTTGCTACAGGATTGAAGTGGGGGGGAATTAGCGCTGTTCGCGGCCGCCAGTGTGCGGGCCAATTAGGAGTTGCCAGGTCTCGCTTAATTGACCTAGCAACTACTAATTGGCTGCACGACAGGTCCCTGCTCAATTGCGCAGATCTAACCTCTTGCTGCTTGCTCTTATCTAACACACCCCCTTTAGCTTAGAAACTCTTTAAGCTAACTATTTATGCGCGTGTAAGGTTCTTAATTTGTTCTTAAATCCTGTCTAGAGGCACGCTGTTTAGCACTTCTGTTAACTCCCTGTTTACTAGACTAAGTTGCTAGAGGAAACCTTCCTACTTGTTTACTAGGAGTACCTTTGTGAGTCTGTCTGCTATTATGCTTGCAGACTAGACGTGTTCTATAATAATCTTTCTAGCGGCCACCTCCTATTAGAGCTAGTGGTTGTGGATATCTACATGCTGAAGTTTAGTATGTAGTTGCAACACTTCCTTAGTAACTAGTTAAATTGTTTGTTTGTTATCACATTGTATTGTAATAGCGTATGCACCTATATTAATGTGTAGTTTGCGCAAGAGCTGTAAGATAAAGAGTGCTTCTTTTGCAACCTAGGTAAGAGTAAGAAGCTTAGCCTTAGTTATTAATGTTGTTACTGTGTCCTGCTTGTTTACTTTCTATATAATAAGGCTGCTAAAGAGTTTAATTGCGTAGCCTTAGGAGCTCTTTCTGTCTATAGTGTTGTCAGCGAAGGACGCGTTACTTGCTACCTAGAGGCTGATGCCTCCTCTAAGCTGCAGTAATCGCTGTTTAGTGTTGAGTAGATATAGAAGGACCCAGTCCGCAGCATCTTGGTGGCTGATGCCTGGATTGGTGAGGAACCTGGCAAGCCTTGATGTAGCGAACGCAATGTCAGGTCGCGTGGTGACCACAGCGAACAGCAGTGATCTAATTTTGCGTTGATACTTGTTGATTTCTGCTGGCGCTGCTAGTCCACTCCTTGGCTGTAGTTTAGTTGTTGCTATTGGAGTGTTATGTCGTATAGTTGTGTTCTTGGCAAGGCGACTAATTTTATCTAAGTACGCTGCCTAAGATAGGTAGATTTTCTTGCTTGCTTGGTCTTGTATAATCTCTATACTAAGGAACTACTATAGGTCGTGCCCTCCTATGCAGGTGTAGGCTGGCGGAATGGGTATACTCCAACGTCCTTCGTGGGTACCCCCCAAAACTTTGTCAATAATACATGAATTCTAGCAAAATAGGGCTTAAAAGAAAGAGAAAAACCACCTCTACATTTCTGTAGTAGAGGGTTTTGTTATAACTATTAAACTGCACAAGCTAGAGGCTAGAAAAGGTCAAAAAAGGGGGGGTTCCTAGCGAGCATACCCATTGATAGGTATACTTTGCTAGGTAGTGTTGATAACTTAGCTAATACTAGGCAGAATAAGCTAATTCTTTTTTTATTAGAAGGCGCAATACTAGGCGCTTCTATCAAATAATAGATTATGTAAGCGTATCTCTGCTAGTTAAGAAGCTATAAGCCAAAACGTAAAAAAGCATACCCTACCCATCCGCCAGCCTATGCAGGTGTACTTGCTCTGTACGTGGCTAATTGTCTGCATTACCTCTTGCTCTTTTAATTTATTATATGTGAGGATAATATTGTTAATATAAAAGAAGATAATAATACTGCCCTTAGTTAGATAGCAGGGTTTGTGAGGCACAGTCTAGAAACCTAGTGCTTTTAGTGTTGCAGTAAAGTTCTTCTGCCAGAGGAGGGGAGAGATGCGCAGGCTGTAAAGTGCCTTATTTACTTGCAGTATCGTGCTGGGCTTCTAATAGCCTTGTGGCATCCTTATGTAGACCTCTCTGTCTATTGTAGCATGAACAAACGCGTTGGTAACGTTGTATTATTTAAGCTCTATGTTATAGTGAGCTGCTATAGCCATTATTGTTTAAAAGGATTAGCTAGCAAGCGTAGCTATGTAGGTGTCTTATAATGTAATATTACGTTGTTAATCACCTCTAACTACTAGTTGCGCCTTGCACTTTAGTAGTTAATAATGTCTATTAAGCTTATAGGTATATACCTACATGCAGTTAAGGATCTGTTGTCCTATTAGTCTAGTTTTTTAAAGTAGTACTTCTAACTATAATTTTATTTCTTAGTAGCTTATAAGGTGCTCTTGCTTAGCTTCTTAAAAGAGTTTACCTATAGGGTAATCCATAAGCTTAGTTTAGAACATAGGTAGAGGTAGAAGTTAACTTTAATAGGGCTTTAAGCCTTTAGCAAGCATTCTTATTATCTTAGCCTTGTCTATAACTTCTCCTCTATATGTTCTAACACGTCCAGCTTAGGTTCCTGCAAGGAATGATGCTGCCTACAGGACAGTAGTTAAGGACGCTTGTTGCGTTAGAGTTGTTTAATCACTAGCCATAATGCCTGCAAGTAGTGCTGCAGGTGGCGGTGTTAATAGAGGGGTAGGATAGCTATCCTGTATCTTCTGTCTGTGATAGTAGCCTAGCAGGTCTGCTTTGTCTTGTAGTGATGGCTCTGCTAGGGCTTCATCCTTATAAAAGGAATCTGTTTCTAGTTGCTAGGTAGGCGTTAGTAGCTTAATAGATTATATATATATTGCTATTTCTTTAAGTGTATTATGTATAAGGTTCTCTATAAGATTCTTAATTCTCCTATTAAATACTATGTCTTTGTTAAATATAATATCTTAAGTACTTATTACCTTACTAAGTAATAGTATCTAGATTTAATAGATATTTAATAACTAGTAGCCTACTAGATAGCCTATCTAGGCCTTTAGGTCTAGTTGTTAAAGACATAATTTACCTCTATATATATTGTCTGTTATAGCAAACACTTTACACCTATATACTCTTAGGTGCGTAAGGCTAGGTTTTTATAGTAATATTACTATTCTATTGCTAAAGGTAACTTGCGTAAAGAATATTTTGTATAGTGTTTTCTAATAGTTTGTGTAGTTTGGCGTTTGATTGTAGAGGTATACTGCTGCCCTCGTGCTTTCTGGCCACAGTTCCTAGGAGAGGTTAGCATCAAGTCGCATTGCGCGAGCTTTCTCCTTGTTCACACCCCCTAAGCGTTCTATGTTACCATTCTGTGCTTGTGTGTCTAGCGCTAAAGGCTCCACAATAATTCCTTGTGTTGCTAGCCATTTTAATACGCCTAGTTTAACTGTGGCTATCTTGTTATCTACCTTAATAGTCTTAACTAAGATATTATAGTAATTTTTTAAGAATAGGATAAATATTAATAGTGCCTTAATAATTAACTTTGCTGTGTAATAATCTGTAAAGTAGAGGTCCTACTATAGGCCTAAGAACCTATTAGTAATAAGTATCTAGCTCTTTTCTTTAGTAACTCCTTATACTTTATAGGAGTAGAAGTTAATGCTAAGTCTTTCTCTAGGTCTATTATTATTAATTCTTAGTGCGCAGCTAATTTGCTGTTGTAATTTAGCTATTCTACAAGCGTTGTATTTAACTATAGTAATGCCTTAGATCTGCACCCCCTAAGTCTGCTAGACAATGTGTTCAATTGTAGCAGGACTAGGGTAACTAAGTCGCTTGTGCCACTGTATTGCTAAGGCCTTCTGTAGTCCTCTCTTAGTGCATGTAGTGATTTTGTATGTGTGGTTAGCAGCTAGTAGGGACAGTTTATACTTAAGCACCTACTAGCTAAGTATTTCTAATACTACTCTAATTACTTAGCTATTTGCTTATTAGAGAGTTGTTAGGTCTACTTGTGTGTCCTACTACATGCCTCTGTTTTAGACTGGCGGATGGGTACCATGTACCTAGGGTAGGGTATAGGTAGGGTATAGGTCGCACGGACGTAGGTATAGGTAGGGTAGGGTCGCACGGACCATAGGTATAGGTAGGGTAGGGTTACACGGACCATAGGTAGGGTAGGGTAGCACGTGACTAGGTATAGGGATAGGGAGGGTAGCACGTGCTAGGTATAGGTTTGGTTTGGGTATATTACTAACCTAGTTTGTATACAACTAACCCTAGGTTGTACTAGTAGATTCTTTCGCATACACAATACTTAGAAGAAAAAGCATCTATAATTTATTATCACAGTCTATTATCACATACTTATGCTCTAAAGTATACAATAGTACAAAGTCTAGAGTAGTAACCTAGATTTTGCTAATAACTACCCATTCCTAGACCCTACCTAGCTACCCTACCTATACCTATACCTAGTCACGTGCTACCCTACCTATACCTATACCCAGTCACGTGCTACCCTACCCAAACCGTTTGGGTAGGGTACCTCATGTACCCTACCTAGTTCCTACCCATAAATCACGTGACTATACCTATACCCTACCCTACCCTACCCATCCGCCAGCCTACTCTGTTTTATAGTAGGTAGAAGGACACTAGGTTATATAGCAGGTCTAGGCAAATTGCTATGTCTGTAAGGGTGACCTTAGTTGTCCTAGCTCTACTCCTTAGGAGTAGATTAATTAATCTATATCCTCTAACTAGCACCTTAGAATTCCTAGCCTATATGAAGTCTCTAGGTAATAGCTGTTAGAACCTATAGACACAGTTAGGGTTGTTAGTAATATAACAGGTAGAACCTAAGTTAAGTATAAATAACTTCTATAGTAGATAGTTAGTAGTATCCTGTTAGTTTACTATACTAAGCACTACTTTAATATTAGCAATTTCTTAGCCTTCTAGTTAATTATCTAGGATTTCTAGGGTAGGGGTGTGTAAGTGCTTTACTACTAGTATTCTTAATTAGCTCTTGCTTTGTGTGCAAAGTAGCCCTTAAAAGGTAACATCTTTCTTATACTTAAACTTAATAAGTTTAGAAATAATCTTATTTAGTTTCTACTACTTAGGAGCTCTGTCTTAATTAACATAGTAGTAATCCTGTATAGAGTGGCGTTGTCCACATACAGGGCATTTTAGTCCCCTAGTAGAAGCAAGCTCTTAATCTAAAGGCTGCTTAAGCGTGGTAGTTTTCCTACCTACTGTATATTAATATTAAGGTCTGCCCTAGTTAGATAGCACGCTTACAGCATGTTAGGCATCCCCTTTATAGCTCTAGGAGGCTGCACCCCCTTTAGCAAGAAACACTGCATTATTAGCTATAAAGGCCTTGTGCTGCCCTAATCTAAGGGGATAATTTATTATTATATACTCTTAGTAGCGTTTTATTATCTCCTTCTAACTTATACTAGATTTAAAGCGTCTACTATCTTGAAAGCTTATAGCCTACATAGGCGCGACCCTGTTTATAGCTATTAGGAAGTCCTTTATTATTACATTTAATTGTAATAATTTAGCAACTTTGTATGTCTCTGCTTCTGTAGCTGCCTAGTCATACTCAGCTAGCTAGGTATCCTATTGTGACGTGCTTCTTATTAGCTTAAGTGCTAAGAGGTATCTATCTTAGGCTTATTCTTGTTTAATTTATTTATTAACCCTAATAGTAAGTTGTAGGTCTGTAATCTACTGTTGCAGTAGTTTCTTAGGAAGACAGCATGTGCGTAGTAGATGTAGCAATATAGTTAACTAGATAAACATAATAATATACTAAAGGCTTGCTTCCTCCTTCTTATATTTATATTAATTGTTCTTGTATTATTTAAGGAGTACTTTATAATACTTAAGGTCTTCCTTAAATGCCTTCTAGCCTGTTGTTAATAGCTTAGTTAGCCTTAATAGTATATTAGTGTTCGCAGCTAGCGCGTAGTTAGTAATAGTTAGAGCCCTTAGCAAGAGTAGCTTTAATAGTAGTAGTGTAGTTGTCTTTAGGTTGATCTTGTCCTAGATGTTGCGCGACAGGCATCTCGCCTGTAGCTGCGCGAGCCAGCCAGTCTAGTCAGCTTGGTCCCTAAGGACTGTTGTTGGGTCGCGGTACGCTAGTTGCGCCATTTTAATTGCGGCAGTGAGGTTGCGGCAGTTTAGTTGCGGCAGTGAGACTGCAGCAGTTTAGTTGTGGCAGTGAGACTCTTAATTGTCAGATGCTTGTACTGTTAGCCAGAGTATGTGCTTAACAAGATCTTAGGTGGTATGATGATATATTGATGATTGTGGCGATGGTGTTTCTGCCGTGGCGTTGTGCTGGTTGCTACAGGATTGAAGTGGGGGGGAATTAGCGCTGTTCGCGGCCGCCGGTGTGCGGGCCAATCAGGAGTTGCCAGGTCTCGCTTAATCGACCTGGCAACTGCTGATTGGCTGCACGACAGGTCCCTGCTCGATTGCGCAGATCCGACCTCTCGCCGCTCGCTCTTATCTGACAACAATTGTAAGGTTAACTTAATAAAGCTAACAAGCACTAAAGAGGAGGTGGTTGTGTAGCATGTTCTGAAGCTAGACAAGCAAGGATACCCACCCTAGCTTACTAATGTAGAGGAAATGGCCAACTCTCCACTTACTAAGCGCCACCAGCCTCCTGTTGGCAAGAACTAGGCTAGCACGTTCGTTAAGCGTTGCCTAGAGCTCACAGTCAAGTTCAATTAAAAGTACAGCTACAAGAGAGCCCTCTGTAATAATTCTAAGGTAATCTAGGGCTAGTTCTGCCTAGTAGAAAATACTAAAGCTAAGTATAGTATCCTAGATAAAGACACCTACAATTTCAACAAGTCTAGGTTTATAATAGGTGTTATATTAACAGGAGCTGTTGTTACAGGCTTAGAGCGTCGTGGAAGACTAAAGACAGTACAGCAGGGCAACCAAGAGTAGACCAGCATCATCTAGGGTATTAACCCTAACCAGGTCGCAGAGCTTTAAGCTGCCAATAAGGCTGCCACACGCCATAAATCACACAAGAGGAAGCGGATCTAGAGGGAGGGGACTCTCACTGTTAGTAAAGGAGTGCGCTTAACTACCCTAAAGGAGTTTGAAGCCTGTAGTGATAGGAAGAAGGTAAGCAAGAAGAGGCGTGTTAAACTAGGCACTTAATCTTTACAACACTGTGGTAGGTGTAGTAAGGCACAGCACAACGCGTGAACGTGCATAAAAGATGCACAAGATACTGTAGATTAGTGCTGTATACTATAAGTTACAGTAACTTGCAGTAACTTGCTGTAATATGCAAGAGAAGTTGAAGTTTGGTGTGGTCTTGGCAAAATCCGGTCACTCGCCCGGGCCGGCCACTCGCCCGTGAGGTACGTTAGTAACTCTAATAAAGTACTTCTATTTCTAAGCTAGATAACTCTTTATCTAGCTTTAAAGATACTAGATTTTGCTACTTTTACTAGTAAAAAGCGGGCGTTGCGTGACTCTGGGCGTTGTGCGCACAGACATGGTACTAAGTTTGTTTAACAGCTTAGACTGAGAGATGCTAAAGATTGCTATTTAAAAGCAGAAGCACTAGACAGTCCTAAGCTAGCAAGCTTAACTTACTAGTATTAGGATAACATAGGTAAGAGAACTTTAGTTAAATAGGAAGATTACTTTAGTTAAGACTACATCTAAGGGAGCGTGTAACCACATGGCTTAGATCACATGATATTCTATTGTAGCAGGTACTGCCTGGTGGGCAAGTGCACTTACCTGAGAGCTGAGAGCTTGAACAACACAACATCACAACACAGCAACAGATAGCAATACACTCGTTGATCATAGTCTTCGACCGATACTGCTCACGCAGTTACAAAGTAAAACCGATGGGAGGCAGCCGCATTTAGACTGAGGTCAAAACGTCCACGAAGCAAGATTGATGCATCCACCATGTTGTGCACAAAAGCTGCAAACGCATCAAATCACATTGAAGACCTTGATCTGTGTACATACTCATCAGCAAACATTGTCGGCCCTACAATCGAGCCTTCGTTCTTGGTCTCGGACTACATCACGCCTAACCACCTCTCCGCCCATGGCATCTAGAACATGCTGTGGTTGTCGCCAAGATATATAGGGCCTGCGAAGAAAAACGAGAGGTAGTCTGATGGGGCGCTCGGCTAGAAAGACCCGAGATGTTATACCCGATCTGGGTTCTCTGTACAAGCCCTGATTGGTGCGTACACTGAACTTGCCGCATGTGGTGTCCATATGCTTTCAAACATTTCCGCCCTGCAACACTGCCTATGGCTTCGGCATGACTTTTCACTAGCCTTTTACGCGCAATATGACCATTGGCCCTGTTGAGACTGTCGATAATTGCCGTGCCAGGCGCCTGCACGAGTCCAACTTCTGAACTGTGGTGATCCCAAAATGCACATAGACGCGACCATAGCTTTTGGCGTATGTTGCAACAGGATTCGCCTCCAGGGCAAACTTATTGCCATCCATGTTAAGGTTTCAATCGAGGAACTCACATTATGGTAGATAAGCACTCAAGGCCACGCCAAGTACCGTGCACAGATTATTGAATTGAACAAGTGAGATAGTGGGAAGAGCCAGAAGCCAGATCGTGCTGGTAAGCCCCAAGTTGGTTGTTATTGCATCTGGCAGCGACAAAGATGATCAAAATTTGCGACTTTCCGGCTATTGTAGCGATATGCAGCTGTTTCAAACAACGCAAAGTCATCTCAGCGTCTTAAAAGCCTTGTTTTAGTGTTTAGGGTAAGTCTAAAAGCATTACCAACATGTGTTGAGGGACTCTTTTTACAGTATCAGGATTGTCCTGCACGCTACCGTACTTGTTTAGTGCACATAAACGATCTTGAAGCGAGCGGGAACCAGTCACCCTAAGTCCAAGCTGCAAAGAAATGAGCTAGTTTTGATGGTATCTTGGGTACCATTGTAATGACCGTCGAGTGGGGAAAGCCAACTCTGGATGCGCAAGCGCAGAGTCACATCAGTTGAATCATTGAGCTGGCCCCTTAAAGCTTCTCAACAGCGATGATCTGTCCCTCAGCACTGAAGTCGATCCTCTTTCTGATCAAGCTCTCCTTGACAGGGTTCTTAGCCTCAAAGATCAGATCCAATTCCTCAAGTGTACGCTTCTTGGTCTCAGGAAGCAGGAAGTAGAAGACAGCAGTTTGAATGGCATCCCAGACTGTGAAGACGATGTAAGTCTTCCATCCAATATTTGCCAGCGAAATGGGCCATGCAAACTGGCCAAGCAGTCCACCAGCATTGACAGCGAGCGCAGAAAAGGCCATACCTTTGGCGCGCATCTCAAACGATAGTACTTCGACGGGATAGAGAGCCTGAAGCGGGGTGAGTCCGATAGAATAGGACATGCCGAATAGGAAGATCATTGCTACTGTGGCTTTGGCAGCAGATGTATTGGTATCGCCACTAGCCGCAAATTGAGATGAGGAAATTGTCATGGCGACCCAGACCACAGTACAGGCAGCCATAGAGCCGAGAAACATAGGGCGACGACCAACCTTCTCAACGAAGGCGGCACCAATGAGCGCAAACGCGAACTGGAAACAAGCGTAAGCCAGGTTGATGTTGGCCTGCTCTACGTCCTGGGTGTAGCCGGATGTCTTCAGCACTGCGGGCAGGAAGTAAGTCAGAACGCCGTTGCCTGCCCATTGCGCAAAGATTGAGAAGACGATGTTGCACGTCAGGCGATAGCGACTCGCACGTGAGCGGAACAGGGCACTATAGTCCCACCAGCGCTTGTCGGCGCCGTCGAGCTCGAGGAACTCTTCGTATTCGGATAACTGGAGCTTGACCCAGGCCGATTCTGGGTTTCCATAGCCATGCCAGTGGGTGAGAACCTCCTTGGCTTGAGCGATCTTGCCGTGGACGTAAAGCCAGCGGGGCGACTCGGGCGCGAACCAGATGAAGACGAGGATCATGGAGGGAAAGACGAGTTGAAGCCATATGGGAAGGGCCCAGGTGGTGTCTCCAGTAAGATTCAGGCCACCACGGACAGAAGCAGCAGCGAGAATAGAGCCCACAAACCAGAAGGTATTGCAGTACGCGGTGATGACGGAGCGCATGGCAGGGTGGGCGGTCTCGACAACGTAGATGGGCCCGGCAGCTGAGACGATGGTGACGCCGAATCCGAGGACAAAGCGTCCACCCTTGAGTTGTGGGTTAGAGCCGTTGATTATGGTCAGTCCATTGACGATAGTGCCGATGATAATCAACAGAGCGCCAGTGACCATACCCATGCGACGGCCGAAGTTGTCGATTATGGGACCAGCGAAAGGAAGCGCGACAACAGCACCAATTTGGTACATGGCAGAGGTGATTGCTGCCCATGGGCCGTCAGGAGCGCCATCGAACTTGTCCAGGAAGGTTGTGTTGGCCGTTAAACCACCGAATAAGCTCCCGTCGAATCCGTTGACGGTCTGACAAAAGAAGCCTAGCAGAAGACAACCAGCCAGTGCGATTGTTCGGAGATGAAACCTGGGAATGGGTTCAAGAGTGTTGGCCTCGTGAAACGCTTCGCTGCCCTTAAGCGTCTTGACCTCGACGATCTCATGCTGTGAGCAGTGTTAGTGGTGTCTCCGCGAGTTGTAGGTAGTGTTGGTGTACCTTCGCGTCATGCTCGATCTCAGCCTTGTGGTCTGACATTGTTGCTTGGGTGTATCAGGTCGTAGGGAAGATTCAAAGTCTTGTGCGATGCAGGCTGAAAGGGTCGAGGAGACGCCCTGTATATGTACACAATCTGAATAGTAAGGCTGCGTGGTCCAGGTCTGCCCTGTGCGCGCCATCAACGCGGTACGGGAATCTCAGGCCGACATACCGCCCAAGCGTGACTAGCGAACTCATTTCAAACCAGATGTGCGGGGACTCCGGTCCGCATCCAAATCGGCCTGGCGCACGTTGACAAGCAAGAGCATGGAGCAACTCCATCTCACCTCGCCTCTCCAAGTATCTACCTTACGCTCTGGTTAGCGGCCTAGGGTCAGGCAAGAGATCATTCGGGTTTTCGCCAAATTCGCAACAGCTATCGCAGCGTTTCTCCATAAATCAAGAATGCTTGTTCATCCACCCTCCCTGTCGGAATCCCCCATGCATCGACATATATCCACATGTGCCCCATGGGCAGATGCGCATAAGCGCACGGGATCTCCGCCCCGACAAAGTCTTTACGCCAGGGAGGGTGGGTCTGTGGAGATGATGAGAGGGGAGGGTCACCCGTCTGGTCCGCAGCTTCGACCCCGCAAGGCCGGGGCTCCAACGTGATAGGCCTGAGCTCGATTCCCTATGGGGCGCGGTGCTGTTCCTCCGTGTCGGGCAGGGCGCTCCGCGTCCCCGATAAACGAAGATGATTGGCTGCTGTCGCGAACACCGGCCCTGCTCGCCAAGTTCTTCCGATACAAGAGTATTGTCGACCCTAGGATCGAAGACAGGTATTCTAGGCTCGTGCACTCCGTTCAGCCTTAAGAGCCTTTGAGGCGGTTTAAAATGATGCTACGATCATTGATAAATTCTGCGTGGCATAATGCGTCCGCAAGTTCGGATCATGCTGCCGGAGCTGCTGCAGCGTGCCAAGATAAGTTTGACGCTCCCTATTTTCGTATGAACTCATGTCGTGCTGCACGGCAAATGGCAGTATGTTGGAGACGCTAGCCACCAACAATACATACCTTCGCCGCCTTCTCGTCTCCTATCATCATCAACTAGTTGAATGACGTTGTCTAACGGCAAAGAGTACCGTAATGTATAGAGAAGAGGAATATATCTTGGACTGGACAGTGTTGAGATATACCTGGAATGATCCGTTGATAGTTCAGCCAGTTTAACAGCACAATCTATCGTGTTTCGAAAGATCGGAGTGTACAGAAGAGCTGTCGCAGCAGATATCATGCATATTTACCAGCCAATTCAGGGGTGCTAATGTATGTACATTTTGCCTCCTTTTTGGCTGCAACAAGAGCAGATTCATTCCTCACAATGTGTGTCCATGCGAACGGAGGACAAAACGAGCAAAACTTCGACACAGAGGCGATTTCCACGACAAACCGTCCATCCAACCACAATGTCACGATGAGCACTCATCAATTTGCAGCTCGAACCTACACTTGTCCAAGCAGATAAGCCAGCAAAGCTGACGACTTTCTTGGTCGCGTCGTCGATGCTGCACCTGCAAATGTGGGTGGTCCTGGAAGAAGCGCAATTGTCAACATGTCATGTTCATTACTGAAAAGCTTATGTGGTGCATGCGACGGCGAGATAAGGTATCGATATGGGCTTCGTACAGTTGCTTTGATCTGCACTCTTAATCCAGCTGAGCTCTTCCCAGCGTGTGGTCTGTCATTGATCCTCAAACATGAGCAACAACTTGGATTGCCGATGTGTCATTGCGATACTGAGGCAACTCTTGATACCGTGTCCGTGCACCCAATGCACGGAGTCAGCCAATGCACGCTCCGAGCCTGTACGGCCACCGTTAAAGTGAGGCTATAGAGCCGTATACAATAGCTGTTTTTGTGGGAGCTTTTTGTGGTTTAATCTATAGACCTACTCGACAAAGTTTCTCTTACAAAGTTATTGATATTTAGTGGCAGTGCGGCCGCTACAGTGGTAATAGTTACGCGTGGTATGTAACAACGTGCTGCCAACAATGGCCCGATACCTACCGGCACCACTAGGGTACGGTCCAGCGACTCATGACCATGGCCCTTGTCGCAGGGCATGAGGTCGCACCAAACTGCCTCTAAACCTCCCTTTATGAGGAGCTAGGAACTGTAGCATTATAGAGTAGTTTTTCTGTATCCTTTCGTGCAAGACCGATACCGGTAGGTGTAGCGTGCACGGCCTCGTAGTGCACACCGGCGCGTAATGCACACCCCACCACCTTTTGCACCCCCAAATAAGTGAGGTTATTGAGCAACATCACAATGCTGGTATTGCGAGATAAGTTAGTAGATTACTATATAGACTATTGCAAAACTTTTGGCTACCATAGTTTTCTAGGAAGACGCGTGGTACAGCCAGTTAGACTGGCGGATGGGTACCATGTACCTAGGGTAGGGTATAGGTAGGGTATAGGTCGCACGGACGTAGGTATAGGTAGGGTAGGGTCGCACGGA
>NW_022984817.1:17694-19580 GCF_010094145.1 Didymella exigua CBS 183.55
GCAGCCTGTGCCTTAGCTGTTAATACCTTCTTCTTCTCTCACTTAACACGCTTATCCTCCTTTGCCTTTGCTTAAATAATCTTCTTCTAGTGTTAAAGCTCCTTCTTAGTAGCTTTTGCTGCCTCTGCAGCGCGCTTAAGGTCCTCTTTTGCCTAAAGTTCTTGCTTTGCGTGCTTAATGCGTGAAGGACTCTACAAGAATACACTACTACTATTATTACTGTTAACAGGTTGCAAAGGTAGTACCTTTTACTTCCTCTTCTTCTTCTTGTTTATACTTAGAGCCTCTTCTAGGCCTGTAACTCTGTGTTGAACAACCTCTAATTGCACGTGGAGTTGGTGAAGCGCTTGATCAAGTGCCTCATCAGCACTAGACTTAACGTAGTTCACAAGCGAGCGGTCCATCCCAACCATGATAGCCTAATAACTACTTTGCATTACAATGCTATCCCATCATAATATGCAATTAACCTATACTAAATGGACCTTATAGCTTACTATCTAAGCTATAATTAAAGATTATAATAAGAGTAAAAGACGTGCTATTGCAGCCTTTAGCGTACCTTAAACTACTATCTACTAATAACGCTAAGGAGCCCTCTCTTAACGCAATCGCGAGCCTAATTTAAAGAAGCTGAGTAAACTAGAGGAGGAGGCCCTTGTACAACATATACTTGAGCTTAACACAAGAGGAATACCTGCTACAAAGGCTATAGTGCGAGATATAGCTAATAATCTGCTTGCTGAGCGCGGTGGAGAGCCTGTTGGCAAGCACTAGGTAGACAACTTCAAGACGCGTACGCCTGAGATCAAGCTTCGAAGGAGCTGTCTATATGATCGCCAGCGAGCCCTTAACAAAGATGCACGTGTTATAACACCCTAAGTTAAGCTAGTTACTAACACAAAGGCTAAGTACAGCATTACAGACAAAGACATGTACAACTTTAACAAGACAGGCTTTATAATAGGGGTTATCTATAGCTAGATAGTCTTTATAGGCTCTAAGAAGCGTAGCACAAAGAGCCTACAGCTAGGGAACTGTAGTTAGGTTACTAATATACAAGGAGTTAATGCTAAAGGATAGGCTATCCTACCCTTCCTTATCTTCCCTAGCAAGGTCCTTATTACCTTATAGTTTCACAATCTACCTTAGGATTAGGTAATTAAGGTTAGTCCTAATAGCTAGATGTTAAATAAGCTTAGTATTGCCTAGCTAAAGCACTTTAATACCTATATAAAAGACTAGAAGGTAGGTGCACATAGGCTGCTAATTGTGGACAGCTATAAGAGCCACAGCTTACATAAGTTCTACAAACACTGTAAGGAAGAGAAGATTATTATTCTCTGTATGCCTGCTTACTTATTGCACCTGCTGCAGCCACTTAATATAGGTTGCTTTTCACCTTTAAAGTGGGCATATAGTAATAAGATTAGTAGCTTAGCACAGTACAGCTCTAAGCAGATTAAGAAGGAGGCTTTCCTACCAGCCTTTAAAGCAGCTTTTAAGAGGTTAATTATAAAGGAGAACATCTGTGTAGGCTTTAGGGGCGCTAGACTAGTTCCACACAACCTAGAGGTGGTGATATTAAAGCTTAATGTAGTCCTTTGTACGCTAACTCTACTAAAGCTAGAGGACACCCTATTAGGCTGGCGGATGGGTAGGGTAGGGTAGGGTATAGGTATAGTCACGTGATTTATGGGTAGGAACTAGGTAGGGTACATGAGGTACCCTACCCAAACGGTTTGGGTAGGGTAGCACGTGACTGGGGATAGGTATAGGTAGGGTAGCACGTGACTAGGTATAGGTATAGGTAGGGTAGCTAGGTAGGGTCTAGGAATGGGTAGTTATTAGCAAAATCTAGGTTACTACTCTAGACTTTGTACTAT
>NW_022984817.1:19680-21221 GCF_010094145.1 Didymella exigua CBS 183.55
ATACCTATACCCAGTCACGTGCTACCCTACCCTACCTATGGTCCGTGCAACCCTACCCTACCTATACCTATGGTCCGTGCGACCCTACCCTACCTATACCTACGTCCGTGCGACCTATACCCTACCTATACCCTACCCTAGGTACATGGTACCCATCCGCCAGTCTACACCCTATAGGAATTAAAAACTCTAAGCAACCTCTGTAAGATAGAGGCTTAGTTAACGCTAGTTTGTGAGCGTGTACAACTGCACAGAGATTCCCTAGTTTCTCCTCTGCTTAGAGCAGTTAAGCAGCTGAACAAGGGCATTACTGTAACGGGCTAGGCCCGATGGTAGCGCCTCGGCGCTCGCCGGCCTCGGCCAACCTCCGAGAGGAGGTGCCTGCCCAGCTGTACCCCCAGTCAGGAGGTCCCAATCTTGACTAATTGTGTAACCTCCGCACGGAGGACATAAAGTCTGCAGACCTCCGCCTGCAGCCACTCCTCAACAAAACCATTTGATTCATACTTGCAAATAGCCCGCAGAGGCCAGCTCCTTACAATTACATGGATAGGGCATGATAGCGTGTTAATGCAACAGGAAATAGCAGGGCTTTGCAAGGCAGTAGAGATAGCAACAGAGGTTAGAGGTTAAAAGAGGAAGTATATTTAGGCAGCAGAGAGTCTTATAGTAGGTAAGGTAGCTAATTTAATAGCTAAAAGGGAGGGTAGTAGGCAGCAGGGGGGCAGAGAGCCTGCAAAGAAGGTGCGCACACAGAGGCATTGCGGACGTTGTAGAGAGACTAGCTACAATGCTCGCACCTGTGCAGTTGAAATTGTTAATACATCTAATAGTGACAAGTCTAAATAGTATCTCTATCACCTGCAAATTGCAGTAAGTGGTGGTGGTGTTGCAGCATATGCATTGCAATCATCTTAACTCTGTTAGGTGGACCACTCGCTTGGGTTGGACCGCTCGCTTGTGAACTACGTTATGGGTGATTTTCGAAATAACATGTACATCATGTGATTTAGCGCGCGGAAGATGCGGACGATGTCAATGTTGCTGTCTTAGCCAAATTTAGCGTTTAACAACAACAGAGCTGGCTGCTGCTCCTTCTAGGATAATCAAAGCTTAATATTATTAGTATCTTAACTTCTTATAGTGTTGTGATGCCTACAAGAAGGTTAACTTAGCAGAAAATTAATAAGCCAGCACCTAAATTAACACAGGAGGCACCCGCACCTACAACACTAGCAGTATCTAGTTAGCGTCAGCGCATTGCAACTCAGCTATTTAGAAGTTGTTGTACAAAGCCTAATTATTAGAGTGTCTTTTAATTTAACTTTTTAGCTACTTAAAGCTCTTCTTAATTAGATTGTAGTTAGGTAAGTATAGTAGAAGGTAGGCTGGCGGATGGGTAGGGTATGCTTTTTTACGTTTTGGCTTATAGCTTCTTAACTAGCAGAGATACGCTTACATAATCTATTATTCGATAGAAGCGCCTAGTATTGCGCCTTCTAATAAAAAAAAGAATTAGCTTATTCCGCCTAGTATTAGCT
>NW_022984817.1:22068-42137 GCF_010094145.1 Didymella exigua CBS 183.55
CGGGTCGCCCATCGAGGTACAATTGGAGTGCTTCTAGCTGCGCTTGCCGCAGTAAAGGCGGGCGGCCGAGCCTGACAGAAGGCGGAGGATAGCACTGTCCCCAGTACTCCAAGCTTAATCGCAGCTTTGCTACAGTGCGACGATCGACTTGGCAAGCAGCAGAAACCTCGGAATCTTTCTCCACAGCAGCTATATGCTCTACTACAGCTTGCTGCGTGGTGGCGGGTAAACGTTTGCCGTTGACGCGCATCATGGGTTGGTTGCCACGCGGAGTCTCTGCCCCAACAACACCAGAAAACAGTCGCGAGAGTCGCGATAGAGCTTTATGAATAAGTTAAGCGTGTATAGAAGGTTAAGAAAACAGCTGCAATCATCAAAATACACTCAGAATTAGCCTATGGGTGATGCGTTGAAGTTCTAAGAATACCCCTCGCCACTGCACGTGATGTACATGGTATTTCGAAAACCGTTATATCCTCTTCTCTTGCACGCTTAAGTAGCCTTTGAGTCTTGCGCCAACTAGGTGGTTCTGGTGCAGGCTTAAGCCCAGTCGGCTCTGGGGTCGTGCTAGGCGACTTTGGTGTTGTATTTTTGAAACTCTTAAGGACAACGTCGGCATCCAGTGGGTGGATCCCAGTGCACCTAAAGGCCTCTTCTATGAGGTCTTTAGTGAAGGTCTTCTTCCACGCTGCCCAGAAGAGTGGGAAGAAGTCGCTCTGAGCTACAGGCGCCCACCCCTCAGTAGTGTGGCCGCGATGAAGGAGCTCTTCAGAGTAGTGCTGCGCCAACGGCCTGTAGCACGCCACATCAAGCGGCTGAAGCGCGTGAGTAGCATGCGGAGGGAATATAAGTAGCAGAATCTTGTTGGCATGAGCGTACTCAATAAAAGCCTTTGTAACGTGGCTACCGTGACCATCAAGGATCAAGAGTCGGTACTTCCCTCGCGCTCTGACTCTAGTATAGCAATCAAACACCTGCTTAAGCCAGGCAAGTCTAAGGGCATCATTTGTCTAGCTATTTAGTGAGGTACTAAAGTGCACGCAGTCTTTCTTGGCTTTAAATTCCTTTAACTAGCTGTGTTGCACAGTAAGGGAAGATAAAGGGAAAATAACTGCAGGCAGCAACGCAAAACTATTAGCTCCTACTGCTCCTACTACTGTCACCTACTTCCTGTTGCCATTATAAGATGCTAGCTTGAATCTCTAGAGTCTAAAGAGCTTCTTGTCAAAAATTCTAACGCTCTTTCTAATCACTCTAATTATGAAGCCCTTCTTATCCATATTGTACGTGTTCTCTACCTCTATTGCATGCTGCTTTATTGTACTGTGCAGGAGATTAAAATAGAGGCGAAAGGAATTATATAAAGCAGCGTTGTGACGCTGCTTCTCTATAGGCGCTGACCAGGCGGTGAGGAGTTCGTTAGGGTAACGATGAAGGAAGCAAGAAATCTATTAATTGCTTGGCGGCCACCTGCACAGAGGCGTGATTATTCTCACAAGAACCTTTCTTGTAGGCATAAGGTGTCTCTCTGTAAGCAATTTAACGTACTGTACAATCTCTACCTTATTGCGTGGGTGGAGAACTAGCTGGTCTTTTGCCTTGTCTTCACGCAACGCGCATACGCCGCGGTGGCGGCGCGTTAAAGTTAAGCAGCAACAACTATATTTTTTGGCAAGAGCTTGGTACGAAAGTGTATCGTTAGGTCCTAAAGTATCTAGCTCTGCAAGGGCTTCTTCTAGCGGCATCGTGGTGTTGAGTTATGGGGGGTGCAAAGTAGGCGTCAATGTTGGTGGGGTGTGCATTACGCGCCGGTGTGCACTACGAGGCCGTGCACGTTAGAGAATATATCCTGATGTTCTTATCATCCCAGCACTCCCATATGCCTCGTAGCGGATTCACACCTGTTCCGGATATCTCTCTTCTTGCTTGCATCGTTACATGGTAGAGGAGGCGTCGCAGCCTTTAGGTGACTACTGGCACCTACACCACAACGCGCAGTCTTCTGTTTAACTGCAGAAGCTTTTAAGGATGTACAATTGCCTCTTTAGGGCGATTTAAGACCTTTTACTGCGTCGCACGCTTCCTCATCCTTGCGTCTTTGCTCTTTGCGAACATTGATGGCTGCTCGCTCCTTTGTCTTGGCCTGGTCTCTCGCTGCCTTCTCCTTTGCCCGCTGCTCACGCTTTTCTTCTGCTATCTTCTTATTGTAGATTGATTGATTGATTGATTGATTGATTGATTGATTGATTGATTGATTGATTGATTGATTGATTGATTGATTGATTGATTGATTGATTGATTGATTAATTAGTTTAACGTCCTGTGTGAGTCTAAGGCTATATAGGACAAGAGCAGTAAGGCTGCTCTATTAATTTACAAGTTTTTCTGTGTAAGGGAATAGTACATATAGATTTGTAGATATATAGTAAGAGCCTATGCTCTAGTTATAAACAAAGGAAATTAGTTGTCTATTGTCTGCTGTAGGTACTACTTGCGTGTGGCTACTCTAGTCTCTTAAATAAAAGCTAGTATAGCTAAGATTCCCCTATTTGTGTCTAGGAGAAGAGGCATTGTTAGCCTTGTCTCCTGTAGGCTGTTCTTTATTTTCTCTCTTACTTCTCTATAGTTTCTATAGCTAAGTAGTAGGTGTTAAGGTGTTCGTATATATCTACAGCTACATTTAGAGCTTTCTGTTTTTTGTATATTATATAGGTATACTTTATTATATCTATGTCTAAGTTTAAGCTAGTACTAGGCACTTATAATTTCTCTTCTACTATTTTTTACTAGAGTTATTTTGCTTAACGTACTCCACAAGCGAGCTGGCCACCCAAGCGAGCTGGCCACTTTTGCCAAGACTACACCGAACTTCACTCTCCCTGTAATGCCTCAACGCAATAATGTAAAAAAGCCTTTAAATAAAACAGATATACAGCTTGCCCTCTAGGCTATCTAGCAAGACGCGACACTAAGCGTGCAACACGCTGCAGCAATATACTAGGTCTCTTAAAGCACCCTAGGCACGTGCCTTACTAGAACCTCTTCACAACGCAATTGCAAGCCTAACATAATAAGGATAACTAGTACTAAGGAGGAGGTGATTGTCCAGCATGTATTGAAGCTAGACGAGCGAGGATACCCACCCTGGCTTGCTATTGTAGAGAATATAGCCAATTCTCTGCTTGCTGAGCGCCACTAGCCCTATATTAGCAAGAACTAGGCTACCAACTTTGTAAAACGTTAGCTAGAGCTTAAAGTTAAATTTAATTATAAGTATAACTATAAGAGAGCTCTGTGTAAGGATCCTAAGGTAATTAGGGACTAGTTCTAACTAGTAGAGAATACTAAAGCTAAGTATAGTATACAAGATAAAGACACCTATAACTTTAATAAGTCTAGCTTTATAATAGGCGTTATATTAACAGGAGCTGTTGTTATAGGCTCTAAGCGTTGAGGGAGACTGGAGGCAGTGCAGCAGGGCAACTAAGAGTGGACTAGTATTGTAACGGTTGAGAGGAGAAGCGGATCACGTGTTGTTGGCGGTGGTCTGGTGTTACTTCCTCATGTTGTTGAGCACCTCTTACCTTGGCTGCGTTACAAAGACGTCATCAAAACAAACCCCGCAGCGAGCCTTGGAGAACATAGACACAACGACAAGAACAGAACAGAACACAATACACTCATTATATGCATTTTGCTCTTCATACCGCAACAGTTATGAGCCCGGATTGCGACTAGTTAGCTCGCTCACTCACAACAACTAATTAGCACCCACGATTGAGATCACGATTGATCATACTGTGCGGAGCAACTTACAATGACTACTGAGTCAGACCCTGCAGTCACCCAAGTGACAGTTGTCCTCGATCGAGCTGACGACTGGCACAAGTGGCTGTTCATACGAAAAGATACTGCGCAGAAGAACGAGCTCTGGCAGTACGTTGACCCTGCCACGAAGGCAGCGGTCTTGCCTACGTTAATGGCACCAATTGAACCTCAATTGACGGATCACAACAACAATGCTACGTCACTTGCTCATCTTACTGCTGTGCAGCAGAAGCTGTACTAATGGGAGTACAAGCAATGGGAGCGCAAGGACATTAAGTTTAGGCGTTAGAAGAAGGCTCTTGCTAAGTTTAACTCTGAGATTAGCAAGACAATTGCTGCAAAGCACCTTTACTTAATTAAGAGTAAGGACACGCCATACAAGCGGTTGACGACGCTCAAGAAGCATCTTGCACCATCTGACGCATCACGACAACGCGATCTAATTGCACGATACAAATCTCTCTAGACGCCGCCACGCAGCAGGAAGATTGAGGAATGGCTTCGCTCCTGGGTAGAGGTCACCAACATGTGTATCTCTGCAGAGATTCCTGAGACAACAGGATCAAGAGCACAGGAGGACTTCCTTGTTGCATGCAGAACAATTGATCTAGAATACGGCACATCAGGCCTGCGAGCTCTGATCGATCTTGAGGACGCTGGCACTGCTATCCCATCAGTGGAGGACTACGTCAGCAAGTTCACCACTTACCTCAAGCGTGTGCTACCGCTGTCGACAGGACTCAGCTCAATGGCTGCGGAGCTCGATGTTGCAAAGCCTCAGCAGCAGAACAAGGATGGTTACAGGATCAAGCTGCAACACAAGCCGCAATGCCCATGTGGCCTACAGCACTACTGGGTTGACTGCTGGTTGATCAACACAGAGCATCCACGAAGACCTAAGGCCTTTGCCAACGCAATTGGCCAAAAGAAGCTTGATGCCGCCCTGGCCGCTGACAACGACTTGAGAGACAAGCTCAACAAGGCGCTCAATAAGTGGCGCGCAAAACAGCAAGAGAATAGAGGGAGTATTGCTATAGACGACGGCAACTGTCCCACTAGACATACAGCTAACACTGTACGATATATAAATTACAAGCAAGAGCTATATGCTTAGAATAACAAGCAAGTTAATATAAAAGCTTGCAACAACATGAAAAAGAAAGACAACCTCTACACAGCAGTGAGCATGGAAGAGGATATTGGCAAGCTCAGCAACCAATAGATCCTTGACCCTGGCTCTAACACTCATGTAATTAACACTAAGAACTAGAAGGGATGGACAAGAGAGTACAACGCAGCTGCTACTGACTTTGTTAGAGCTAGAACAGGACATGTTCAGATAACAGCCTGGGGAAGCATGGAGCTTATGGCAAATACACCAACAGGTGTACAACCACTAAAGCTCACTCACGTTGCTTACGTCCAAGGCTTTGTCACAAGCCTGATTGGCTTGGCGCGCTGCAGGAAGCTTAATATACACTTTGATTTAGGACGTGATCTCCTGTACAAGGGCAATCCAGGATCAGTTCTTGCCTACTTGGAGCACGATGGAGGGCACTGGCTGGTGGACGCTGATGCCTCACGTCGTCCAAGCCAGACTTTGCTGTCGTCTTTTAGCACAACCTACTGACCTTCAAAGGCTCCACGCCTTGATTAAACAGTTAATGCTAGGACAGCCTATCAGATGTGGGGTTATCCTAGCAAGAAAGCAATTAAAAAGCTTACCTTAAATATTAATAGAGTTGTTGTAGAAGGCAATAATAATAAATTCTGTACTGTCTATACAGAGTTAAAGTTAACAAAGCAGATATCTTAAAGATAATAGGAAGACTAAGCTTAGAGGCCCTTCTATTAAATCTCTGTTAACATTATCTAATTAATACCTTAAGGAGAAGCCTGCTTAAATAGCAATTAATAGGCTAGACACTCTATTAATTAATACTTAAAATAGCACAAAGTGTTAACCTTCCTACAGCAATTAAAACTATTCCTAAGTTAATAGTTAGTTTAAGACGTATGCAGCATATAGCAAGTGTTTAACTGCAATGTAACAGCTGTTAAGACAGACAACGACCGTGGATATGGCACATCACCAAACTTCCTACAGGAACTCTGCAAAGACCTTGGTATTCAATACGAGCCACGAGCCGAGTATACCGAGGAGCAGAATGGACTGGCAGAGCGAGCGGGATCGCTCCTTGTCATCCGAGCTAGAGCCATGAGGATCCAAGCAGGACTGCCAAAGTCTTTGGCTCATGAGCTGATTCGAACAGCAGCATACGTCCTCAACCAGACACCAACTCAAGCGCTGCAGTGGAAGACACCGTACGAGATTGTATGGAAGACGAAACCAAAGGTTCAACACATGCGTCCAATTGGATGTCGAGCCTACGTACTCAACCGCTCGCTAAAGCGCGCGGACAAGCTCAAATTGAGAGCACTGATTAGCCACCTTGTTAGCTACGACTCAACCAACATCTTTAGGATCTGGCTTCCTACTAAGGACCAGGTTATACACACACGAGATATTGTCTTTAAACCTACAAAGTTCTACAAAGGACTACAAGGATACGCTCACGAATTAGTAATTGTAGAAGTTGTTAAGCTTCTAGCATTTCCTAAGGAGCTTAAGCCTAACAATATAGTAATAGAAGATCTTTTAATGACTTAACAACGCCGTCAACAGCAGCCTGCTCACACATCTGCGCTCACGGAGCCTCAGATAGGGGGTGAAGTAACAGAACAGAATAAGGAGCAGAACAATAGAGGATTGCTGACTCTAGAAACTTTAATCTATAATTAACAAGACAGACAAACTAATTCTCTGTCCTTAGAATTAGAACAAGAGCAATATGCTCTTAATAAGCAATTAGCTCACGAACAGCAACCACACGAATCGCGAAATAAAGACCTTTCTGCAACCTAGCTTGAAGGCTATATACCTGATTAACATGAGAACAACGCTCCAAGACGTCAAAACCTTAATCTCAGCACAGACAACGTCATTAAAGGCCCGCGGCGTACAAGACGAAATGCTGATCTCCAGGCACCAGAGCGATGGCACTCTCACGCTGTCTCATACAGAGCATCAGTCAACGACTACCTTAAGGCTTTCTCAACTGCCTTGAAGGTTGAGCTAACTACAAAAATACATCGTTCGCAAGTGCCAAGAGCTCTGCGATCATATTCAGAGCTCGAATCTCATCTGTTTGGAGAGTAATTTCGACAAGCTGCTTAGAAAGAGTATTACGAGATCTGGGGCAAAGGCTGCTTTGCCAAGACAACACAGACAGCAGAGACTGCTGATGCAGAGGTGTTACCCCTGATGTGGGTATTCACATACAAGTTCGATGAGGACAGTTACCTCTATTGATTCAAGGCACGACTTGTCGTCCGTGGCGACCTACAACAGCCATACAGAGACACCTACGCTGCTACACTAGCTGCTCAAACATTTCGAGCACTTATCGCAATAGCCAATCAATTCGGATTAGAGCTACTTCAGTACGACGTACTGAACGCGTTTCTCAACGCTACACTCAATCGAAAGCTCTACGCTCAGACACCTGATGGGTTCAAGAGAGATGGAGAGCTTCTACAGGTACTGAGAGCCCTGTACGGACTGAAGGAATCACCACTGCTATGGTACAAGGACCTGAGAGAGACGCTGAAGTCTCTGGGCATAACGCCTATACCAGGGTTTCCATGCGTCTACGTCAACAGCTAGTTGATCATGTTCGTCTACGTTGACGATATCGTCATAGCTTTCCACCTATCTAACAAACATCTACACTAAGAGTTTAAGAGGAAGCTTAATAAGCACTATAGCCTAAAATGCCTTAGAGAACTTAAGTAGTTCTTAGGCATACACGTTGTTCAAGATCTTAGCGCACACACAATTTACTTAGTTTAGGACACTTACATTAACAAGGTTGCTGCTAAGTACAACATTATCTCTACTAGCCGCCCTTTAGAGGTGCCTATGCTAGTAAATTACCTAGAACAATCTCTTAAGGAACCAAACAAAGCTTAGAAGAAGACCTATCAAGAGCTTGTAGGCTACCTTGCCTACCTCACGCAGTATACCCGACCTGATCTGGCTCGCGCTCACGTTATCCACGCTTCACATTTGACCAACCCTGGCCAAGCACACGTCGAATCTATTCGAAGGGTGTGGCGTCACATTCTGGAGACAAAGTATCGAGCCCTGCAGGCTCAAGCCACTGACGAGGCAGAGATACAAGAGCACCTCACTTCGCCACAGGACTATCGCGATCCTATCTTCTTTGGAGCATCTGATGCCTCCTTTGCTGACGACGTTGAGACGCGCCGAAGCTCTCAAGGATACGTATTTCAGCTGTTTGGTATGACTGTTGACTGGAAGTCAACACTTCAACGCACTGTTATAAAATCAACAACAGAAGCAGAGCTGCTTGCTCTCTCACTTGCTAGATTAGAGATAGAGGAGTGGTGCTGCTTGTTTAAAGGACTGTCTTTAAAGCTTAACTAGACGCCTATTATTTAGTGTAACAACTAACAGACTGTGGGCATAGTTACAAAGGAGCAGGACAAGCTTAGTACTAAGCTTAAACACGTTAATATTTATCAGAACTAGATCTGCCAGGAGGTTAAGCAGAATTAACTCTACATCCACTAGAGGCCTACAAGCCAGATGCCTGCTAACAGCATGACGAAGATTCTTCCTTATTAGAAGCATATCAAATTTATACAGCAACTATAGCTTATAGACATTCACTTAAAGGTTTGTAAGATAGAGAATAATAGCTAAGGGGTTCATCCTTCTGTTGCAAAGTGACTACAGGATAAGGGGGTGTGTAATAGTTAAGAGGAGAAGCAGATTACGTGTTGTTAGTGGTAGTCTAGTGTTACTTCCTCATGTTGTTGAGCACCTCTTACCTTGGCTGCGTTACAAAGACGTCATCAAAACAAACCCCGCAGCGAGCCTTGGAGAACATAGACACAACGACAAGAACAGAACAGAACACAATACACTCATTATATGCATTTTGCTCTTCATACCGCAACAAGTATTATATAAGGCATCTGCGCAAAGGGCTGGTCTATCCTACCCTTTATTATCTTCTCTAGTAAGCACTACCTCTCTGCCTAGTATAAGGAGCCTAGTATACCTAATAACTAGGCTCTTAATGTCTCTAACAACTGCTAGACTAATAATAAGCTTAGAATTAAGTAGTTAAAGCACTTTATTAAGCACACAAAGGCGCGCACTATTAGCAGCTATTAGCTGCTTATTCTAGACAGCTACAAGAGCCACAACTTAGTTAAATTCTACTAGTACTACAAGGAACACAAGATTATTACCCTGTGTATGCCTCCACACTTGTTGCACCTACTGCAGCCACTTAACATAGGCTGTTTTGCCCTGTTAAAGAAGGCCTATAGCCGCCAAGCCAAGTGGCTGATGCGCAGCAAGATTACTTGCATCACTAAACTTGAGTTCTTGCTGTGCTTTAAAGCAGCTTTTAATGCCTCAATCACAGAGAGCAACATCTAGGGAGGATTTAGAGGTGCTGGCCTAGTCCTACTTAACCTAGAGGCTGTGCTATTAAAGCTTAAAGTACAGCTGCGCACACTAACACCACCTACTATAGACAATAGTACGTAGGAGTCTAAAACACTAAGTAACACCCTAGAATTTAGGTCTTAATTAAAGCTAATTTAAGAGAGGATTTAGAGATACGCTAATAGCTTGCTAATGTCTATAGTTAACACTCTTAATTAGCTTACTAAAGGCACAGAGCTAATAGCGCATTTACTAGTTTTAGTGCGCAACTAGGTTGCTAACCTACAGGCAGCTAACAAGGCTGCCACACGTTGTAAATCACACAAAAGGAAGCAATTACAGCAAGAGAGGACTCTAGTCTTTGCTAAGGAAGTGCAGCTAACTACTCTAAAGGAGTTTAAGGCCTGTAGTGATAGGAAGAGGGCAAAGAAGAGGTTGCGTGTTAATAGGAGCACTTAGTCTCTAAGGCGCTGTAGCACATGTAGCAAGACAGGGCACAACACGTAAATACGTAGTAAAGATACACAGAGTACTATAGACTAGTTTAGTATACTGTGTAGTATAATATATTATAGTTGTGTGCTGTAATGTTCTAAAGTAGGTGCAGTATTGGTGTGGTCTTGGCAAAAGTGGCCAGCTCGCTTGGGTGGCCAGCTCGCTTGTGGAGTACGTTACTAAAAATAGAGAACAGCATATCTTAAGAACAAGAGGAGATACAGGCTTTGTAAGCACACTATTCTAATCCTCTCTTCTAGAAGATTACAATTACAATGCTTAGGTAAGTATAGCGCTATACCTAAGAAGGAAATACGCTAGAGAAAGATTATAAGAACAAAGTCTTATTGTGACGACGCAGGCAAGAAGACAGATATCCGGAATAGGTGTGAATCCGCTACGAGGCATATAGGAGTGCTAGGATAATAAGAACACCAGGATATATTCTCTACACCTATAGGTCTTGTATAAAAGGATATAGAAAAACTACTTTATAATGCTACAGTTCCTTGCTCCTTATATATAAGGGTTTAGTAGCAGTTTAGTGTAAGCTTATGCTATGCAACAAGGGCCATGGTCATAAGTCGCTGGAACCGTATCCTAGTGGTATTAGGTCACTGTTCGTAGAGCGTTATTAGACTTATAACTTTACACATACAAAGAGTAAGGATCTTATTCTCTAGGCAGTAGTCCTTAAAATCCTAGTTAAGGTGGCTCTTATAGCTGTCTAAGATAAGTAGCCTGTAGCCCCCCTACCTAAAGCGCTCTTATATGCGTGTTAAAATGCTTTAACTACTTAGGACTAAGCATATTATTTGTCTAGCTGTTCTTAGAGATAGAGAGCTTCTAATTATGCAGTATATCTGTCTCCTTGTACTAGGCAGAGATGTAGATGTGTCCTTTGTAGATAATAAAAGGCAGGGTCGCATATCTAGCAGCGTAGATGCTCTGTATAAATGTAACCTACTCCTAATTGCCTAGCTGAATAAGCTTAGGTTAAGCACGTCTCTTAGCGCCTGTGACAACCTTCATTAACTCTATCACGCCTATCTAGAACCTAGTCTTATTAAAGTTATGCACGTTGTTGTTGTGGATGCTATACTTAGCCTTAGTACCCTCTACTAGCATAAACCACGCGTTAATTACCTTAGGATCTTCCTGTAGTATCCTCTATCTGTCCTTTGCTTACAAAGCCTTGTTGACCAGGCTGTTGCATCAACATGACGAGCACATCCTCCTCATATACCAATGTGGGCCCATGAACAACTCCACTCCATTCATTGGCTGACTGCGGGGTTGGCTGGTTGGGCTCCACCGGGGACCAATGGGCCGGCCCGTTGCAGCACTAGCTGTCGTTAGCCGTCGCTGACTCGTGGGTACCTGACTCCGCCGATTATCCCCATCTTGCACAAAACGAAGCCTCAGTGTCGCTTACCTTTGTGCGCGTCACGAGTGTTTCTTGGCAGGCCTCTGCATTGAGGACATGAGACTTGACAGGCGATCATTGGGATGGACTCAAAGGGAGACGGAAACATTCCATTGATTTGACCATGGCACGACATGTCTGATTCGGATCCAGAAGACGAGGCTATCCAACAACGGTGGTAAGGATGCTTCGCTTGTGACACTGTGGCTCAACAACATCTGATTGCGAGTACCGTGGTCCACCACCGAGCGGATCACCCCACCGAGCGAATCACCAAATGCAACTATATATCTTTGAACGTGAATAACTCAACACAACAGCAAGATATAATAGTGCGTAATAGCTTAAATTAATCGCCTATCTCTACTTTATCTTTCTTGCATGTACGCTTGTTGTGTCCTGTGTTGCCACACCTCCTGCAGCGCAGAATACCCCTGCTGCTAGCACCTGTGACCTGCCTGCACTCTCCCCTCACGCCTCTCTACTTCAAGTTGAACCTCAGCATCCTTTTAGGTAACTATTACCCCTGCTTCTACCTGTAATAGAGTCCCCCCCTTCTGTATTTGCTTCTTCTTACGCTTTTTACGCTTAGAAGCAGCCTAATTTGCTTACTTAAGACTATCTATCTAAGCTTTAAGCAACGTGTGTGAGTGTACCTTTAAAGTTAACCCCTTTTTAACCTACAGCACTATCTTAAGAATAGACTTAGGTAAGGAACTCCTATAGTCCCTTATCCTCTTAAGAATTAGTGTTATTTAAGCCTCTATTTCCTAGGCGTTGCTTAGTGTTTTAGGCTGCTAAGGGGTACTCCTAGGTAAAGGTAGTATTAGTGTTAGAGGCTTCACTTTAAGTCTTAATAGCACTACCTCTAGGTTATCTAGAACTAAGCTAGTTGCTCTAAAGCTTAATAGGATATTGTCCTTTAAGAAGGCCTAGTTAAATACTAGGGTAAGTGCAGCTAGGAAGGCTTTCTTGTTAATGTAGTTAATATAGCAGTTTACTAAGACTTAGATCTCCTCCTTGTACGCACGCTTTAGGGGGGCAAAGCAACCTACATTAAGTGGCTAAAGGATGTGTGAGGTGTAAGGGGGTATATAGAGGGTAATAATATTGTTCTCCTTACAAAGATCCTAGAAGGTAAGTAACTTGTAGCTCTTATAGCTATTAAGAATTAGTAGTCTATAACTACCTACTTTCTTAAACTCTGTGTGCTTAATAAAGTGCTGTAGCTAGGCAAGCCTAAGCTTATTTGTTGTCTATCTATTATTACTAACCCCTATTCTCTAATCCTAAGGGTTATAATACTAGGCCTAGTTATAGTTCTTAGCTTTAAAGATAATAAAGGGTAGGATAACCTATCCTGTGGCGTTAATAGCAGCAATTAACGTCACCTACTCCCTGTCACTAGGCTAAACCCTAAGTAGCTTAAGGCGCCTCTTAGAGGCTGTGACTACCTTTACAGACCCCCTAACGCCTATCTAGAAGCTAGTCTTATTAAAGTTGTACGTGTCTTAATCTAGGATACTATACTTAGCTTTGACGTTGCGTACAAGGTTAAACTAGGGGCTAATAATAGCTAGATTACTGCAGAGGACTTGCTGGTGATCACAGAGTCGAGTCACCTGAGATTTGACCTCAGGCTGGCGTTGGATCAGCCTATAGGCCCAGTTCTCCCCAACCTGGCCACCACTACGCTTAGCTAGTAGCTGGTCAGCCATTCCACGTACGTGGCTAAGCGTAGGGGCAAAGCCTCTAGCGTCAAGCTTCCTTATATATTGTATAACTGCCTCCTCTTCATGCTTCTGAAGCTTAGATGAGTTGGGGTAGGTATTGCGTCGTGGGGTTCTTCCAGCGCCTTGATGGCTAAGTGTACTTTGAGGAACCTTGTAGATAGCAGCAGCGCGTCGCTGGCTTAGTGACGCGTTAGATTTCATTGCTTGGGTAGCAAGTATAACTCTATCTGCACAGGAAAGTAATTCAAGATTAACTAGTTAAGCCATTGTAATTGATAGTAGAAAGCGTTGTGGTCTTGGCAGAGTGATTCGCTCGGTGGGGTGATCCGCTCGGTGGTGGACCACGTTAGCAGAGATGACCAAAAGAACATTGGGCATTTCTCGATTGTCAGTATTTCTGAACTAGTTGAATTTTGCAGTGCGAAAAGGCAGTATTCGCCATTCATTTCACCGGCATAATTCATTGACAGATTGCGTTGTCAGTGCTTGTCCGCCGCCTCTTGTTCAACGACCACTCCTCATCTGCTCTCTTGCGCTTGCGGTGGTCGGACTGACCAAATGCCGCGTTGAGCCCCTGCGCGGCGACGAGCTTTCGCACAGAGAATAGCGAGCTGCTGATGTTGCTGTCAGCTTCCTTGTCTCCCAGCTGCAGGGTGATGGCGAACTTGTCCTTTGTCTCTACATTGAGTGGTAGGCAGAAGTTGCTATGTAACGGTTGAGAGGAGAAGGAGATCACTTGTTGTTGGCGGTGGTCTGGTGCTGCTTCCTCATGTTGATGAGAACCTCTTACCTCAGCTACATCACAAACACGTCATCAAAACAGACCCCGCAGCGAGCCTTGGAGAGCAAAGATACGAGCAGAACAAGAACACAGAACAACACAATACACTTGTTTATACATTTGCCCTTGATACCGCAACATTATAGCTTTAGTGTGAGAAGTTTTGTTACATAGTTTTTATTTGAGAAGTTATACACTTTATCGAAGATTACTAAAAAGGGCTGTTTTATTAAGGAAGTCTGCGCATCACGCGCACGAACACGGTAACCGTCCACTTTGTGGTTACACACGTGTGGCACCCAAACGTCGATGTGGCTACCGAACCTCGCCTGTGTAAATACTCACAGAATCGCCGAAATGCTAAACAAAATGCGCCATAATACACTGACATGTTGTGAGCCTTATCAAAGCCACTAGATCTGCTTGCCGGCGTGGACCACTGTTGGACCATTGGCCACCTTGGCACCCTCTTGCTTCTTGCGGATACGTTCCTCAATCTTCTCAACCCTAGCCTTGAGACCCGTGTGCTCCTTGAGAAGAGCCTCGAGCTCAGCAAACTGCTGTGCAGCGTTACGTGTGCGGAGGTTGGCCAAGTTGTTGGCGAGGCAATCGTAGAGAGGATCATTCTCTGGGTAGGCAAATGCGACGATCTTGTTCAGAAACTCGTAAGAAGCGGTGTTGGAGCGAATACGATCGCAGAAGATCTTGGTGAAGTGGCCAACATACATGTTGTTGAGACCGAGGACACGAGAGGCACGGCAGATCTGGAGATTCTTGTCGTCGAACTTCTCATCAGAGTGTAGGTTGATGGAGTATACACGACCCTGATAGGTCATCTCCTTCATCCAATCCAAGTGCGCCTTTGCAGCAACTTCGTCCATTGATCTCGCTGGTAGAACGAAAGTGGTTGCGTCTGGGTAATCCGTGAAGTGCTTGAAGGCCTTGTGCGAGCACTGCATCACCACGTACTTTGGCAGAGTGGCAAGGTTCGTGTCACCCATCTTGACCTGGACCTTGGAACCATTGGCAAACAGAGCACGCTCCTCACGGCGCTTTGTGCGAATGTCTGAGGTGGGGTCAATCGCAGGTGCTGGACTATTCTTAGTAGCCTCTTCTGACGTAGCCTTTACCTTCTTCTTAGGCGCGACTGTCTTCCCCGCTGGCTTCTTCGCAAACTTCGACATGTCGACAGGCATCTTCAGCTTGGGCGCCGGAGGTGGTGGAGCCGTGTGCTTGACCGTAGTCAGGGTTGCGAAGACTGGGAACGCGGAGAGGTTCACGGCCGGGCCAGCTGCCTTGGTGGCAGGAGTTGTCTTTGAAGAGGGGCTGACTGAGGTGTCGGTGTCGGTAGAGGCTGCCTTTGTGATTGTCTGCGCCGCAGTCTGGGCGTACCTGGTCGCCTCGGTCGCCTCGGTCGCCTCGGTCGCCTCGTGCAGAGCCTCGAGTTTCACTGCTGGTGTTCGTGAAGGGGCAACCGCCTCCGCATCTGATAGTGGATCGTGCGAAGAGACTTGTGTCGAGCTGCCGACCGCATCCAACTGAGCAATCATGGCGCATTGCTCGTCTACCTCAGTCTCCAGAGCTGCGATACGGCGGTCCCTCTCATCGACCTCAGCGACCAACTTTTGGACATGAAGGAATTGCTTGTGGTTCTCCTGGTCCAGCCCCGCGATCTTATTGGCGGATGCGTCAGCGATAGACTGGATACTGGCGAGGCGCTGCGTCTGTACGTTGAAGGCGGACTCCATTCTGGTCATGTGAGCGTCCTTCTCTCGTACCGCAGTCGCGAGATCGGTGATGCGAGCATCCTTGGCGGCAACAACGTTCTCAAGCTCCTTCACTCGGCTGGGCAAGGCGAACGACATCAATAAGTCATCTTCGCCATCGGTGTCGGCCAATTTACTCTTCTTGACACCGTTTGTGGTGGCGCGTGGGGTTTCGTCGGTCGAGAGTCCTGAATGGGGAGGAGACAGCCTGCACTTCAGGACCGTGCAATCATTCGGTGTGGCGCTCGTGATTGCCGGCTCAGCGACGGACACTGGGACTTGTGTTGACTTGTTGTCTGTAGACTTTGCAGCCCAGCAGGTGGTGGGGTTGCTCATCGCTAATCTGTATCGGGGTTGTAGTGGTGAGAGAGGAGAAGTTTGGGGAAAGTGCGAAGATGGTCGATGGAAAGTGCGCGGTACTAGTCTAAAGCTGTTGTGTGTTGTAAGAAGGTGCAGACTGCTCACGGTTGAGATGCGAATGCGTACTGGTAAGGGGGAGGAGTCGAGGATTCGCGCACGAGGTTTTTGAGGGTCGAGGGCCCTTCTAGAGCCCGAGTGTGCGGCACTGGGGTGAAGGCAGGTGAAAGCTCTCTTCAAAGGTGAGAGTGCACGCACAGTGCATTTTAGCTCTCTCAATCCTGCGCAAGGAGTGAATCGCTCGATTGGTACATAATCTATGAGCAGACTCGAAACATCACAGACAAATTACAAAGCTTAGAACATCACGGCATGAAGCCACATTCGTGCACGCGTAGATGAACGGGTATGAGACTAGCATAGAAATGGATCTGGGCGACCGGCAAGTAGGCCAGCGTAACAAGGGCTACAACGCCCGTGACATAGAAGCATGAAAAAGACCAGTAATTCACACATTCAACATTTGAACGTGTTGCTTTGCCGGGTAAATGGAAGTTTTGGCGCTGGCGTCTTGTCGTGGATGCGCTTTCTATTCCAGCAACAAGCAAGTTCAGATGCCAATGCTTGCTGTCCCACTAGTCATGATATAGATTCGAGATCTGCAGGAGCCCTCATCTTGCCGAAGTTTTCCATATGCGAAGATCGCCCACCGCATTCCCGATGTCAAAGCACGCCATCGAGGCGCTTTCACTTTCACTTCGATCGCGTCCCAGATCTACTTGTAAGTCTCTTCGACGAAAAAGAAACCGCGCAAGGTGACGAACGTCTGTCTCGAGACGATGAAGCGCGGCTTGAACCAGCAGCTCACAATCTTGGAAGGCCAAGTACTGGGCATCAGCATTCTCAAGGTTGAATGTAACGAACGAGTTGACTCGCCTTCAAGAAGCTTCTGAATGACGAAAATCAAGCAGTAAGCGACCACCAGCTCGCCATCAAGCTAGCCGAAATGCCGATCAGCGCCGCGGATGCCGCCTTCGGTGCGGATTACGAAGCTCAGCTCGACAAGGCAGACGACTGCGAGCACTACACGCAATGAGATATGGGTAAAGAGCTGTATGCTTCTGCGTTTGATAGAATCAATGTCCACCCCGCTCTCGAAAAAGGACCTGCTCAGGCCGTAGTCGCCAATCGCGCGCCTCTCCACAACGCTCGCATTGTCGAAGCAAAGCAGGTACAACATGGGGCACTAGGTTCGGAGGGCATAGTCAAGTGCAATGCTGATATGGATATTGCTCCAACAAAGATCACGCTTCTCCTACAACACGACCACATATATTGCCGCACTTGTCTCCTGGATCTCTTCACCTGCGCAATCTCGAGCCCGACATCGTTCCCACCGCGGTGCTGCAAGCTGTTTGTCACTCTGAAGATTTGCCTCGTTTTGCTGCCGACAGAGATCATCAAGGGTTTCGATCTCAAGGTCGAGGAGCTGACTACGGTCAACCCCATCCACTGCGCTGATGCGGAATGTTCCAAATTCATTTGACCGAAGGATATCGAGAACGACATTGGTGCCTGCCTGTTCTGCAAGAGCACGACTTGCGTGTAGTATAAGAACCAAGGAGTCATACCGGTCTGTGGCCCAGCGATACGCATGTACAAGTTCTTGTGGATGCCGCAAAGCGCAGAAAATGGCAGCAGCGCACAAAGTGCAACAACATGGTGAAGCTGGCTCAATATTTCTTCCATATGATGTGCGTATCACGATCATTGGAATGATCAAGCCTGACGTTTATAGCTGCCGATGAAAGCACGAGTTCTGCTACCTCTGCGGCGTGCAGTGGAAGCGCTCGCTGTTCCTGCTCCCAGTGGGACAAAGACTACCTCACCCGTCCGACTTCAGTTGCAGTTGCTGCACTACCAGTGCAGCCTGTTCCCTACCGAACCACACTAGCTGCTCGTCGCGATCACGATTGGCGGCAAGAGAATTGAGTGGCTTGTCAGGACTGCGGTACAGACTGACTTCCATTGTGATTGCGGCTTTGAGAGCTGCTAGCGCTGCATGCACAACCGAGATTGAAGTACAGACTTATCCTACTGTCTGTGTACCGTTCTCTCGAACTCCGCACTGTTTTCGATTTTTTATCTGAATTTGATTCATCATGCAAGATTTAAGAAGGATTGAGCAATTGGTGCGTTTTCCTGTCGATCGTTTCCCAAGCCCAAGATCTTTGTTACAAGCTTAGAGCGTTGTAGAAGACTAAAAATATTATAGCAGGGTGACTAAGGGTAGACTAGCATTATCTAGGGTATTAACATGTTAGGATAGAGTATCCTACCCTTTATTATCTTCTAAGGCAAGCACTACCTCTCTGCCTAGTATAAGGAGCTGTCTTTACCTTACAACTAGGTTATTACTATCTTTAAGAACAGCTAGACTAATAACAAGCTTGTTGTTAAGTAGGTAAAGCACTTTAATAAGCATACAAAGGAGCGCACTGTTAGTATCTATTAGCTGCTTATTCTAGACAGCTATAAGAGCCACAATTTAGTTAAGTTCTACTAGTACTATAAAGAATATAAGATTATTACCTTGTATATGCCTCTACACTTATTACACCTGTTGCAGCTGCTTAACGTAGGTTGTTTTGCCCTAATAAAGAAGGCCTATAGTTGCTAAGCTAAGCTGCTAATGCGCAACAAGATTACTTGCATTACAAAACTTAAGTTTTTACTATGCTTTAAAGGAGCTTTTAATGCCTCTATTACTAGGAGCAATATCTAGGGTAGATTTAGAGGTGCTAGCTTAGTCCTCTTTAATCTAGAGGCTATAATATTAAAGCTTAAAGTGCGCCTATATACTCCACTCCTACCTACTATAGATAAGAGTACGTGGCACTCTTAAACCCTACAGAACACCCTAGATTTTAGGTTGTAATTAAAGCTTATTTTAGAGAGGATTTAATAATATAGCAATAGCTCTCTAACTTTAATAGTTAATGCTCTTAATTAGCTCACTAAGGGCGTAGAGATAATGGCGCATTTACTAGATTTAGTGCGCAACTAGGTTGCAGAGCTTTAAGCTGCTAAAGAGGCTGCCACACGCTGTAAATCACACAAGAGGAAGTAGATCTAGAGGGAGGGGACTCTTACTATTAGTAAAGGAGTGCGCTTAACTACCCTAAAGGAGTTTAAAGCCTGTAGTAATAGGAAGAAGGTAAGCAAGAAGAGGCGTGTTAAACTAGGCACTTAGTCTTTACAACGCTATAGCAGGTGTAGTAAGGCAGGGCATAACGCCCAAACGTGCATAAAAGATGCACAAGATACTGTAGATTAGTGCTGTATACTGCAAGTTATAGTACTTGCTGTAATATGCAAGAGAAGTTGAAGTTTGATGTGGTCTTGGCAAAATCCGGTCACTCGCCCGGGCCGGCCACTCGCCCGTGAGGTACGTTATTACATTTATTAACAAGTTTAAGGCAGGACTTGCCAAGTTTACTTAGATAAAGGACTGCAAGCTCTCTAACAGACAAGCCATCTATTAGTTCATCCTCGCCATTAACACGTTGTACCCAGACTACGCCTAACAGCGCCAGGCTGATCTGCACAACAACCACCTCCTAGATATCACCAAGATGTGTGCTAAGTTGCTTAATGAGGCTTGTCGCAACAATCCCATCAAGGCAGCTTACTCCTCAGCCAAGCACTATTCTAGGGGTGACAACAACAACAACAACAACAACAATACGCGTGGCCGCAGCGGCTCTTGCGGCAGACTTAGCTGTGGCAATTGTTGTAGTAGTCTGGCCAAAGGACAATAAAGGATATCTACTTCCTAACAACTTTTGCTAAAAAGCATGCACAAGTTAACTAGACATCTAGTTAACTGCGTAGATAATATATATCTAGCTTAAGCCAAGCCGGCTAAGCTAATGTAACCGGCTAGCTAGGCTGGCGGATGGGTAGGGTAGGGTAGGGTATAGGTATAGTCACGTGATTTATGGGTAGGAACTAGGTAGGGTACATGAGGTACCCTACCCAAACGGTTTGGGTAGGGTAGCACGTGACTGGGTATAGGTATAGGTAGGGTAGCACGTGACTAGGTATAGGTATAGGTAGGGTAGCTAGGTAGGGTCTA
>NW_022984817.1:43137-45410 GCF_010094145.1 Didymella exigua CBS 183.55
TTTCGCTCATTTTGAAGCTACAATTTCGCTCTATCTGTACGTGAAATTTCGCAATTTTTGAATATTTAATACTAGTGCTAGCAGAACTGAGGGTAGCCATGCAACGACGTTGCAACGTCGTTTTGAGTTCGTTGAATATGGGCACTCAGCGTTTTGGCCGTTGGCAACGTTGGCGCGAAATTGGGGCCGTTGGGCGCAAATTGGGGCCGTTGGGGCCGTTGAACGGCCGTTGCACGACCATGCCACGACTGTCAGCAACGGCCAGTCTGGGCCAGATTTCGAAAAACTTTTCCCGATGTAGGTACATGGTACCCATCCGCCAGTCTACGGCTAGCTCTAGCTCTTCTGTAGCTTTAGAGTCTAGACCGTTACAATTGTGGCAGCGGTCAAGGTGGCGGCAACTCACAAGGCAACTGTGGTGGCGGTAATCAAACTAGCAACAAGTCTACTGTAAGAAGCTGGCCTCTGCGGGCTATTTGCAAGTATGAATCAAATGGTTTTGTTGAGGAGTGGCTGCAGGCGGAGGTCTGCAGACTTTTATGTCCTCTGTGCGGAGGTGACACAATTAGTCAAGATTAGGACCTCCTGACTGGGGGTACAGCTGGGCAGGCACCTCCTCTCGGAGGTTGACCGAGGCCGGCGAGCGCCGAGGCGCTACCATCGGGCCTAGCCCGTTACATCTACTGCTGAGCGAGCTTATTGCAAGCTCTGCAACCACACTCACTACAGTGCTAGTGATAATTGCTAGTATACATATCCACACAAGGCCACGCCTAAATAGCGTGAGCGAAATGTAGAGCTTCTTAAGTCTAAGAAGGACAGTTCTAACGCAGCAACAATAAAGGACAATACTACTAGCAACCTGTACTTCGCCAATATTAGTAGCCTCAGCTTTGCAATAGTCTTTAAGACACCTATAATTAATATTAGTATTTAGTAGCCTTTTGGCTTATTATAGGCTACTATAGCTTATACAGCCTGCTAGTATTCTTAGGTTTGTAACTTAGGATTTTTAGAGTTTCCTAGTTTGTAATTTTATATACCTAGGCTTTAAGCCCTTCAATAGAGTTCTGTAATCTTATAACCACATCTAGCGCATTATAACCTATTCTGGTCTACTATGCGGCAAAGGTCCGTGTGGTCTAAGAGAGTAGGATAAAGTGTTGTCTTATTATTACCTTGCGCCTTTAAACACCTTAAAAACCTTATAGGAAAACTAGTAAAGGTACGCTAGGTTGCAATTTGTTCCTTATCCCCCTTCTTTCCTTAGCAGTTGTCCTTAACGCTTATCTTATTTAGGAGACGTCTTTTTCTGTCTCTATTAAATGCTGTCGCAGCAGATATCATGCCTATTTACCAGCCAATTTAGGGGTGCAAATGTATGTACATTTTGCCTCTATTTTGGCTGCAATAGTTATGAGCCTAGACGCTGAAACTGCGCAAGCAAAGATTGAATGGATTTTCGTGTTCTATAGGTGACTATAGCTAAGGGTCTTGGCATAGTACCTGCTCTGTTAGCGTGCTATCTGCAGCAATAGAGCATTGCGAAGAAGGATTTATCTATTACTTAGCATATTAGGCATTCTGCTGCATTATGTCACCTCTAATTATGCTGTCCTAGTTGGACGTGAGGGGGTGTGTTGCAGCAGATATTATGCCTATTTACCAGCCAATTCAGGGGTGCAAATGTATGTACATTTTGCCTCTATTTTGGCTGCAACAAATGCCTTTTTTATTCTAAAACCGTTGCAAAGTGAAACTTAAGATATTTAGGCTAGGTTCCTATAAATTATCTTTATCTAGGTAACGTACTCCACAAGCGAGCTGGCCACCCAAGCGAGCTGGCCACTTTTGCCAAGACCACACCAATACTGCACCTACTTTGCAATATTACAGCACACAACTATAATATATTATACTACACAGTATACTAAACTAGTCTGTAGTACTCTGTGTATCTTTACTGCATGTTCGCGCGTTATGCCCTGTCTTGCTACATGTGCCACAGCGCCTTAGAGACTAAGTGCTCCTATCAACACACGACCTCTTCTTTGCCTTCTTCCCATCACTATGGGCCTCAAACTCCTTTAGAGTAGTCAGCCACACTCCCTCAGCAAAGACTAGAGTCCCCTCTCGCTGTAATTGCTTCCTTTTGTGTGATTTACGACGTGTGGCAGCCTTGTTGGCTGCCTGTAGGTCAGCAACCTGGTTACGCACTAAAACTAGTGAATGCGCCATTAGCTCTGCGCCTTTAGTGAGCTAATTAAGAGCGT
>NW_022984817.1:46610-49903 GCF_010094145.1 Didymella exigua CBS 183.55
AGGTGGTGCTTGCTAGAGAAGATAATAAAGGGTGGGATAGACCAGCCCTTCGCGCAGATGCCTTAGATAATACTAGTCCACTCTTAGTTGCCCTGCTGCACTGCCTTTAGTCTCCCTTAACGCTTAGAGCCTGTGACAACAGCTCCTGTTAATATAACGCCTATTATAAAGCTAGACTTGTTAAAGTTGTAGGTGTCTTTATCTTGTATACTATACTTAGCTTTAGTATTCTCTACTAGTTAGAACTAGTCCCTAATTACCTTAGGATCCTTACACAGAGCTCTCTTATAGTTATACTTGTAATTAAATTTAACTTTAAGCTCTAGCCAACGTTTTACAAAGTTGGCAGCCCAGTTCTTGCCAACGTAGGGCTGGTGGCGCTCAGCAAGCAGAGAATTGGCCATATCCTCCACATCAGCAAGCTGGGGTGGGTATCCTCGCTCGTCTAGCTTCAATACATGCTGGACAATCACCTCCTCCTCAGTACTAGTCATCCTTATTATGTTAGGCTTGCAATCGCGTCGTGAAGAGGTTCTAGTAAGGTGCGTGCCTAGGGTGCTTTAAGAGACCTGGTATATTGCTGCAGCGCGTCGCACGCTTAGTGTCGCGTCTTGCTAGATAGCCTAGAGGGCAAGCTGTATATGTGTTTCATTTAAAGGCTTTTTTACGTTGTTGCGTTGAGGCATTACAGGGAGAGTGAAGTTCGGTGTGGTCTTGGCAAAAGTGGCCAGCTCGCTTGGGTGGCCAGCTCGCTTGTGGAGTACGTTATCAAGTCTATTTTACTAAATATTACTACTTGTTGTCCTCTGTTCGCCTTCTGTCTAGTATGTAGTTAACCTCGTATACATTATCACTATATTCGCGCAGTGTGTCCATAATAGGGATTTCTAGGTGCAGAATTAACCCCTTTAGGTTATATAGCTCTAATAGGGACGCATAGAAGACTAGGTAGACTGCGTTAAGGCCAGGAAGATCTACTTTAAATGCTGTTAGGCCATACTAGGCCGTAATGCGCCCTTGCCCTAGGTATTTCTAATTAAGCTTTTGTCGCAGCAAGGATCGAGGTGATGGTGCATATCACGTGATCCGCATCTGGATATTGGTCCGATCAGACACTGGCGATCTATCACGCCATGGTGAGTGGAATCAGGTACAGCTTAGAGCCGTGATTAGGGCTCCAATTAGGGTATAGCTGGATGAGCATTGGTGTATATATTCTGCTCATTTAGCACTGTAGATAGAACAAGGAACTTGATCACTTTCTTCACACTTGATCAGCGATGAGAGACCACTCAGCTTCCACAAGAGTTGTTCTAGGGATTCTTAAATTAGTAGCAGTGGATGTTAGTTCTTTACTGTAATCTTGTTAAGACCACAATAATCCACGCAAAGCCTTATGCTGTCGTCTTTCTTTTTTACAAATAGAATAGGTGCACCTGCTAGAGACTTTAACTAACAAACCTATCCTCTTGCCATGTACTTATAAAGATACTTTTGTAGTATCTCCAACTCTGTTACAATAGCCAATAGGGGGGAACACTACCTAGTGTTAATATAATTAATAGATTATAGCTAGCATGCTTAGCAAGGACCAAAGAGGCCTCTTCAAAGCCCACGTCTTTATAATCTGCGTATTGCGGGAGTAGATAGCCCATTACAATTGAAGGGTCCAAGTACGCCTAGGCTAAGCCACCACCCCTAGCCGCCCAGTCGCCTGCGGCACGCCGCAGGGCTCACCCCTCTCCCTAATCCTGTACACACTGTATCTAGCAGAGCTGCTGTCTATGGACACAAAGAAGAGATTTAGATACGCAGATAACATATGCTTATACCAAGCCTCACACTCCCTAGATAAGAACGTTGAGCTCCTAGCAGCAGACCTACAACAGATTAGAGCATAGGGCACAGCTAACAAGGTTACCTTTGCCCTAGAAAAATAAGAAATAATCCACCTTACTTAACAGAAGAGCAGCTACGCACCCCCCTGTGTAGTAGACAAGCATCACACAATTAATCTAATCTTGCTAAACACATTAAGAACCTAGCCAGCTCTCTAATAGCTAGGGATCTGGTTTAACCACAAACTTACCTTTAAGCAGCATGTAGCCACGCACAATGCAAAAGCAGCCAAGGTAGCCTACTATATCCGCAGCCTAGCAAACACAGCCTACGGACCACCAGCTAGCTCCCTTCGCAAGGCTACCCTCGCCTGCGTATACCCGTCTCTTCTGTATGGGGCTGAGTGCTGGTACAGAGGCCGTACTAAACCTCCACGTACACTCAAACCTGGAAGACTAGCAGAAGTCAGTACCTATGTTGGGTGGCACATAGCGGTTATGGACAAAACACTAGCTATAGCAGCAAGAGGGATCCTCCCAGTGTGGCGAACAACCCCTATTGCTACTCTCTTCTAAGACGCTAGACTACCCTCTGCTGCCACTACGCTGGAAGAAGCCAAACTCCGCTTTGCAACACATCTACACACAGTAGATGCAGAACATCTACTTGCCAGTCGCACAGCAGCTATAAGGATGAGCATAGGCAGGTTAGCTAGAAAGCTGCAGCGAATGCAGACCAAGGTCTAGTATCTAGGATCTCTTCTGCCTAAGATACCTAGGACAACACTATCTACCCCTTACTACTTACCTAGCTATTGCACAGACCCTACTATAGGCTTAGATAAAAAGTCTGCAGTAAAGGCTTTCTAAGAATAGTAGGCTAACCTTCTATCTTTAGACATTACTATCTTCTTAGATAGCTCTAAACAGTATACAAAGGAAGGAGAAAAGTAGGTTACCTATAGCTTTGCTGTGTATTAGAATAGAAAGTAACTGCAGACTAGACGTAGTTTACTCTACTCTACCTCGCACGTCTTTAACGCTAAGGCAACTAGAGCGTAGAAAGGCCTCTAGCACACTATCAGACAACCAGCGCTCCGCACGCGCTGAATCTGGCTATGCATAGACAGCACCTCAGTCATATGGTGCCTCAGGGGCGACGTACCCCCTACCTTACAGTAGGCCTTCCTGGAGTGCCACAGTGCTATGGAGACACACGACGTCTCAATCAAATAGGCCCCTAGGCACCTAGGCATTGAAGGAAACGAAGCAGCAGACAGACTTGCCAACCTAGAAGCCCAGCACCCATCACCCCCGACTGGAATAGCGGCTATGCCTACACTCTCAGGCATCAAGACAATAGCCCGCAAGATGCTACAGCACACGCAACAAACATAGTAGTCTAACAAGAAGACTAAGCTCTTAAAATAGTACAAGAGCTAGGATCTTAACTAT
>NW_022984817.1:51159-56028 GCF_010094145.1 Didymella exigua CBS 183.55
AGTAGTAGTCATGCTATTGATGCGACGCGCTCCCTATCACCACCACCTGTATACAACTCCCGTGGCCGCAAAATTGCTCCACGTAAGAAGTTTGGGTAGCCAGAACAATCGTACATCTGTATAGATTTATCCACTACAAAATCTCGTGATAATAGCTATTCTGTGTAGCTCTACAGCCTTATGTTTGCAGGTGCTTGTTTTGGTGTTTCGGGGCATCACGCGAATCCGGGCATCACGCGCACGGACACGGTAGGTTCATGTAATGTGGGTTCCTGCTCAAGGAGTCTACGCCAGGGCAGTATTAGTCACAGTACTTTCATCCCAAGTGGTTTCATATCCTTTGGCCCCTGATGCAGGATTGTGCGGTACTTGCTGTCATAGACCAAAACAAAACTTCCAACTCTTTCGATCTGGTCCCTTGAGCTGTTGTACAGTGCTTAGCAAATTCTGGTTCCCCTTAGAACGCCGTTGAAACAAAGTATGCACTACACTGCAAGCAGGGATCATGTTACAGGGGGTAGTTAGTACGGGTTGGAAAACTGGGGCGCCCTACAGAAGAAGCATCGAATTACAGGAAGACATTCCTTATCTTTAACATAGCTAAGATCTGTATACAATTCAACTACCTTTTAGGAACGTTTAATGATCGACAACAGGGCTCGTATTTTCAGCTGGCACTCCACCTAGCAGATCGGCTACTGTGTCGGCCTTTTAACGCTGCTCGCCCGCGCTTAATACTGCAGTGCATTGCGCCTGAGAAATCAATGTGGTTAATGGGCGTGATAATCCTTGCTTGTAGTGTGGCGCATACCGAGTTTCAACGGCGTTCCAAGGGGAAGCCGAGTTCGCCAGGTAGGTACTGTACACTAGCCGCCAATCCTAAAACCACTGATTTTAGGTTTGTTGGCCCGTGAAGGCCTGGGCTAGATGATTTTAGTAATTTGAGCGCACTTGATCATGCGTGTTTGAGTTAATGAGTGCACAGTCTTCTCTAGGTTGCCACTTCTGGAACAAACACATTATATAGACATCCATCCTGTCTATTACTTTTTTATCCACATATGCAACAATTCTCAACGCACTCTTATAATCATTGTTGTAACACTTCTTCATCTTTAACATGAAATATACCATCCTCTTCACGATTTTCTTCAGTATGGCTATTGCCGGACCAACTGTCTTAACAGCAGATGAAGTATTTGGACTGGAGAAGCGAGAGTGTGGTGTGAACCTTCGTTACACCAATGCTCAAGCCTGTCAAAACTCTGGCTGTAAAGTTTGTGTAAGTGCATGACCTTCCCAGCAACTTCACAGCTAGGGCTAGTTGTTTGGTTTAATTTGTATATGCTAATGTAGAGGATTTGGTTCAGGTCAATGATGTTTCTGTTTGCAACGTAAGTGCACATTCTATCCAGCAGTGAAAAGGCTGCAGCTAGCTGCTTGATTCTAGTTACACGACTAATGTAGTGGATTTGGTTTAGGCTGTAAGTACATGACCCCTCTACCAGATCAACAGCTGTGGCTGGTTACTCGGTTCGAGTTGCATTACTGACATGGGGTGCCTAATGCAGTGTTAAATGGCCAACAGACGTCGGCTTTCACAGTGTGCCACTTGGTTCTCGTTGCGTGGAATTCTGACATCTTGAGAGTTCCAGCTCTGCCAAATTTGTTAGATGTTAAATGCATAACTGGGATATCGTTCGTCTTTCAGATCGCTGCTCAGGCCCGAGGGCTGCAAAGTAGAGTTCTAATAACAATGCATAAACTGCACCCCAACGCGTTATATTTAACTATCTGAAAAGGCACTAGGTAACCCCAACATCCTATTATACTAGCACTCTAAAGCTCACAACCTGCCATACTACCAGCTCCACTGCACCTATGCCACAGCAATCACAACAGGTACCGGTATTGTTGTTTTCGAAATGTTGCACCCACCACGTGATGAAGGGGAGTTCCTGCGCACAGACGTTTTACCGTAATTAGTTAGCACATGCGCGCCATCACCAGATGCGCCAAATCACCTCAACAGAGGCTTATAAAAACGAAGCTGTAGAGCCACACATAAAAGCTCTTGTTAGATAGAGCGAGCTGGAGCAAGGTCGGATCTGTACAGTTAAGCAGGGACCTACCGTGTCCGTGCACTCAATGCGCGGATTCAGACAATGCGCCGAACCACCAAAACACCCCATCCATCCCAACTCTACAACAACGCAACGCCAAGGGATTAGAAGAAGCCCTTGCAGATTGTGATACTTTTAAAGATAAAGATGAAATCCCATGGTCTAAAATAGTAGCAAAGCATGGTGTTGTGCGCTCAACGTTAACGCGCACGTGGAGGGGCGAGACGCAACCGCGAGAGGCAGAAAATACTGCACGCCAGAAGCTCACCCCACAACAGGAAGAGGAGCTTGTAACGTATATAGAGGAGCTTACTGCTCGTCATATACCTCCTACAAGAGAGATGATACGGAATTTCGCGTCAGCAGTCACCCAGGAGCCAGTGAGCGAGAGCTGGGTTACCCGCTTCATCAACAAGCACTCTATCCATCTCATCTCTTAATATTCAACTGGGATGGACACTAATCGCCACAATGCTAATTCATACACTAAGTATGAGTTATACTTTAACCTACTGCAGCAAAAGATTACTAAATATAAGATTAAGAGCTGCCACACATACAATATAGACAAGAAGGGATTTATAATTAGAGTAACCACCAGGACTAAGCATGTGTTTAGCTGGCGGATGTGGGAGAAGGGAGAGGTCAAGGCATCACTCTAAGATGGCAATTGTGCGTGGATTACGTTGTTAGCTTGTGTGTGTGGTGATAGATTAGCACTACCTCTAGGTATCCTATACGAGTCTGCTAACAGCACTATCCAATCAAGCTGGGTTGAAGAGATAGAGTTAGGGGTACACTCTGCATTTGTTTCTTTAACACCTACAGGCTGGACTAACAATAATACAGGCCTTGCCTGGCTTGAACAGGTGTTTAATCGCTTCACCAAGGCCAAAGCCTAGAGGAGTTGGAGACTCTTAATACTAGATGGCCATGGGTCACACGTAACGATGGATTTTATCAACTACTGCGATCAGAACAAGACACTCCTGGCTATCTTACCTCCTCATTCAACCCACACGCTGCAGCCGCTTGATGTGGTGATGTTCAAGCCTCTATCAACAGCGTACTCAAAGGAGCTTACAAGACACCTTCACAATGGCCAAGGGCTATCAGTTATTAAGAAGAGTGACTTCTTCCACCTGTTCTGGAAGGCCTGGGTTAGTACGTTTACTCAGGAGTTAATACTCAGGTCCTTTGAGGTAACAGGTATAGCGCCTCTTCAACCTACGGCATTCCACTGCCTTTGAACACACAAAAGGGATTCACCCTAATGTATCTACACTGCTTAGTCTCCCCAACTGGCGGGGGAGCTGTAGCTTAAAACGGTAGCAATACCCGCGCAGGCAAGAAATGCTTTCTAAGGTAGTGTGTTAGCACTGTAATCCCATAGCTCAGCACTTTGTATATGCCCTTCGGGAGGCGAGATAGTGGACTTAATCCCTATTATCTAGACGTAAAATGAATACCAACCAACCAGCCAGCCTCTTCAACCTAACGTTATCCTCCAACGCTTTGCAAACGATACCCCTGAGGCCTCTGATAGCAACAGCAGCTCTTCTTCAGTCTACTCTGGCGAGGATTGGCTTAAAATCGAGACTCTGCTGCGCAGTGTTGTGAAGGAAGAGGGCAGTAAGGAGAGTAAAAAGCTCCGCCAATCACTCCACCACATCTCAGTTCAAAACCAGCTACTCCACCATGAGATAGATGGGCTCAAATAGGTTCTTAAGACTTAGAAGAAGCACAAGAAGAAGAGCAAGGCTCTTGACCTACAGCATGATTAAGAGTATCACAGTGGCGCTATATTCTGGTCTCCTCGCAAAGTAGAGGAAGCTCGCTCACGTGAGCAAGAAAGACAGGAGCAGGAGAAGGCAGAAGAGCTTAAAAAAGCAGAGATGGCTGAATTAAGTCACGCTAATAAGCTATATCAAGAGAAGATTGCAGAGGAGAAGCGTGAGCAGCGAGCAAGGGAGAAGGCAATGAGAGACCAGGCCAAGGCTGAGGAGCGAGCAGCCATCGATGCGCGCAAGGCTGAAAGAGCACGTAAGAAGCAAGAGAACAGCGCTGCAAAAGCTCTCAAATTATCCCAAAAAGGCAGTAAGCCAGCCTCAAAAGCTTCTACAGTTAAACAGAAGCCTGCGCGCCAAGGTGTGGGTGCCCGTAGTCACCCAAAGCCTGCAACGCCTCCTCCTGCGCGCTTAACTGTTACTACACGCAGCGGCCGCACCGCCACAAAATACCATTAAATTTGTATGAGTAGCTTTTTCGCACAGGTCTATAGATCAATACTCTACAAAATCTCACGATATTATCTATTATTGGTGGCTCTACAGCCTCATTTTTGCAGGTGCCTGTTTTGGTGGTTCGGCGCATTGTCTGAATCCGCGCATTGAGTGCACGGACACGGTATCAGGCGGTGCGACCAATTAGAAGTTGCCCAGTAAGTTAAGCAAGACCTGGCAACTCCTAATTGGCCGAGAGGCCTTAGAGCCCGCACCAACCTAAGCTGCGTTGCTGTCATCCTGTAGCAGAACCACGCAGACACAACACAATTATTATAAAGTTACATTATTATCTAACGTAATCGGCCATTGAGTCGGCCAGGCAATTGAGCCGGCCACCTTATGCAGCCACCCACCTTGACACGCAGATAACTCAACACCACAACGTCGTGCTGTGGCTCACAGTACGTCAAATTAATCCACTCTGTCTACAGTATCTTGCTTACATGTGCGCTTATTGTGCC
>NW_022984817.1:56138-57066 GCF_010094145.1 Didymella exigua CBS 183.55
CCTCTTACTGTGATAGGGTTCCTCTATACTAGATCTACTTCCTTTTACGTGCTTTACGCTTAGAAGTAGCTTTATTTACTACTTAAAGCTTAACTATCTTAGCTACTATAAGCACCTAGGAATACACTATTATATTAGCTCCCTTTTTAAACTGCTGCACTATCTTAATAATTAAAGCTAGAGATAAACTGTAGTGCCACCTAATCTAGTTAGATATTAGCGTTAATTAAGCTAATATTTTAGCAGTGTTGCTTAGTGTTCTAGGTTGCTAGGTAGTAGGCCCTAGTAAAGGTAGTGTTAGTGTATAAGGCTTTACTTCAAGCTTTAATAGCACTACCTCTAGGTTGTCTAGAACTAAGCCTGTTGCTTAGAAGCTTAATTAGATATTATTAGATAAAAACACCTTATTAAACACCTAATTAAAGGTAGCTAAGAATGCTTTCTTATTAATGTAAGTAACGTAGCTATTTACTAAGACATTAATTTCTATCTTATATGCTTGTTTTAATAGGGCAAAACAGCCCACATTAAGTGGCTGTAGGATATAGGAGGTGTAAGGAGGCATACAGAGAGTAATAATTTTGTTCTCCTCACACAGATCCTGGAAGGCAAGCGACTTGTGGCTCTTATGGCCATTAATAATCAGCAGCTAGTGGCTACCCACTGTCCGGGCTGTTGTATGCTGGATAAAGTGCTTCAGCCACTCTAGGCCCAGTTCGTTTGTTGTCTAGCCATTCTTGCTAACACTAATACGCTAATCCTTTAGGTTGTGATACTAGGCTTAGTTATAGTTCTTTACTTTAAAGATAATAAAGGGTAGGATAACCTACCCTATAACGTACTCCACAAGCGAGCCGCTCACCCAAGCGAGCCGCTCACTTTTCCCAAGACCACACCCAACTTCACACAACTTGTAATGGTTCAACAC
>NW_022984817.1:58766-61224 GCF_010094145.1 Didymella exigua CBS 183.55
GCTACTATAGTGTTGTAAGTTGTGTGAAGTTGGGTGTGGTCTTGGCAAAAGTGAGCGGCTCGCTTGGGTGAGCGGCTCGCTTGTGGAGTACGTTAGCATTAATTGCAGCAATTAACGTTGCCTATTCACAGTTGCTAGGCTAGACTCTAAGTGGCTTAAGACACCTCTTAGATACTGTTACTACATTAACAGACCCTCTAACACCTATCTAGAAGCTAGTCTTGTTAAAGTTATAGGTATCTTAGTCCTAGATACTATATTTAGCTTTAACGTTGTGCACAAGGTTAAACTAGGGGCTGATGATAGCTAGATCACTGCACAAGACTCTCTAGTGATCGCCCTGTCTGGTTACCTAAGACTTGATCTTAGGCTTCTAGTTTACAAGGTGCCTAGCCTATTTTTCTCTAACCTTACTACCACTATAGGCAGCTAGCAGTTAATTGGCCATTTCACGTACGTAGCTTAGCGTAGGGGCAAAGCCTTGCGCGTCAAGCTTCCTTATGTATTGTATAACCACCTCCTCTTTAGGCTTAGTAAGCCTTAATCTGCTTTAGTAGGAATTGCGTTGTGAGGTAGTTTTAGCGCGTTAGTCTTAGAGGGTTGATTAAGGAATGTTATAGATAGCAGTAGCGCGCTGTTAGCTTATTAACGCGTTAGATTTTATAGCTTAGATAGCAAGGATTATCCTATCCTTATAAGGAAGTAATCTAAGATCAGGTTGTTGAGACATTAGATGAGAGGTGGAATGAGGTGTGATCTTGGCAAAGGTGGCCGGCTCAATTGCCTGGCCGACTCAATGGCCGATTACGTTATTTCATTATAACGTGAGTGTATAGCGAGTGGGCCAGCTAAGCGAGTGGACCGCCTCAACAAGCCATTGGGCCTTCTACACGCAATCACTTAACACCACAACGTTGTACTGTAGCTAACAGTACGTATTCTTAATTGCTAATATTTACTATATCTTTTTCACACATACGTGAGTTGTGCCCTGTCTTACTACAGTGCTTGCAGTGCCTTTTGCCCTGCTTGCCTGCACCTGTTTAGGCCCTACCCTTACATGTTTCCCCCTCTACCTGCGCCCTAACGTTATATTAGGCTATTAAATCCTCTACCTATTCCTTTAATAGGTCTCTACCCTTCTAAATCTACTTTCTTTTGTGTAATTTGCACTTAGAAGCAGCCTTGTTTAACGCTTTAAGCTGCAGCACTTAGGCTGCCAATAACGTCTGCCTATGCAGTAGCATTGCAGTGCCTCTCTGCAGCTAATCAACAATCTCTACTATTAGAGTTAGTAATAACCCTTAGTGCTTTTAAATACGATCGCGAAGCAGCGTTGATTAAGCCTCTATATTATTAGCGTTGGTGGGCGTCTTAGGGTTCCGTTGGGCTTCCCCTAGTAGAGGTGTAAAGCTATAAGACTTTGTTCTTATAATATTTCTCTAGCATATTTCCTTCTTAGGTATAGCGCTTTGCTTACCTAAGCATTGTCATCATAATCTCCTAAAAGAGAGGATTAGAATGGTATGCTTACAAAGCCTGTATCTCCTCTTGTTCTTAAGATATGCTGTTCTCTATTTTTAGTAACTAGAAATGTTCTAGACCCTCTGCTTACAAATAGAGTAGCCTACTCTGTAAGATGCTAACGTATACGATTACGCATGCACCTACGTAATCTTGCTTGCATATGCAGCAATACTAAGCATAGATTACTGTCGCAGCAGATATCATGCCTATTTACCAGCTAATTTAGGGGTGCAAATGTTTGTACATTTTGCCTCTATTTTAGCTGCAATAGTTATAAGCCTAGATGCTAAAGCTGCGCAAGCAGAGGTTAAATAGATTTTTGTGTTCTATAGGTGACTATAGCTAAGGGTCTTAGCATAGTACCTGCTCTATTAGCGTGCTATCTACAGCAATAGAGCATTACAAAGAAGGATTTATCTATTACTTAGTATATTAGGCATTCTGCTGTATTGTGTCACCTCTAATTATGCAGTCCTAGTTGGACGTGAGGGGGTGTGTTGCAGCAGATATCATGCCTATTTACTAGCCAATTTAGGGGTGCAAATGTATGTACATTTTGCCTCTATTTTAGCTGCAACAGTTATAAGTCTAGACGCTGAAGCTGCGCAAGCAAAGGTTAAAAAGATTTTTGTGTTCTATAGGTAACTATAGCTAAGCCTTAGCATAGTACCTGCTTAGCTAGGGCTACTTTCTAGAGCATAGTGTAGAGCATCACGAAGAAGAATTCACCTACTTAGCATGTTAGGCATTTCTCTGCGTTAAGTCACCTCTTATTATGCTGTCCTAGTTATAGGCTGGCGGATGGGTAGGGTATGCATTTTTACGTTTTGGCTTATAGCTTCTTAACTAGCAGAGATACGCTTACATAATCTATTATTCAATAGAAGCGCCTAGTATTGCGCCTTCTAATAAAAAAAGAATTAGCTTATTC
>NW_022984817.1:63304-64979 GCF_010094145.1 Didymella exigua CBS 183.55
GCTACTATAGTGTTGTAAGTTGTGTGAAGTTGGGTGTGGTCTTGGCAAAAGTGAGCGGCTCGCTTGGGTGAGCGGCTCGCTTGTGGAGTACGTTACAGCAAGCCTGTTTACGAAGGGAGCAAGCTGCGCTATACAATTCAATAAAGCAAAGACAGAGCTTATTTACTTTATAACAAGCAACAAAGCAATAAGCTCTTGTCGCAGCAAGGATCGAGGTGAGGGTGCATATCACGTGATCCGCATCTGGATATTGGACCGATCAGACACTAGCGATCTATCACGCCATGGTGAGTGGAATCAGGTATAGCTTGGAGCCGTGATTTGGGCTCCAATTAGGGTATAGCTAGATGAGCATTAGTGTATATATTCTGCTCATTTAGCACCGTAGATAGAACAAGGAACTTGATCACTTTCTTCACACTTGATCAGCGATGAGAGACCACTCAGCTTCCACAGCTCTACACTTACCCTGCTAGACAGGTCTACTTTAGAGCCTAAAAAGACTGTAAAGTGGCTAGGAATCTACTTTAACAACGCACTCTCCTTTAAAGAACACGCAGCTACAAGGATTAGCCAAGCAAGAAACGCTTTCTACAGAATGTGCAGACTTGCAAACAGCAATAGAGGCCTCCCTCCTTGCGCTGTAAGACAGCTATACTTAGCATGTGTTTCTAGCATTGCAGACTATAGTTGCTGGGTCTTCTAGAAACAACAAGCAGGAATAACAAAGCAACTTTAAGGACTGCAGAATCTTGCCCTAAGGAAAATCCTAGGAACCTTTAGGACCTCTCTAATAGCACTACAGGATAAAGAAGCAGCACTACCTCCCCCTGCTATAAGACTAAATACTGCTCTAAGAAAGTACGCCTTTAGAGCTAGGAACCTACCTAAACACCACCCTGTTTACATTATAATTAAGACTCTAAAAGCTACTCTACAGTTACAAAGAGAAGATGTAGACTCTAGCACAGAATAAGAAGAAGAAGTAGCTCTATTAAAGCTAAGAACAGGCCCACCTACACAGCTTATGCAAATTATACAATTAATACAAAACGCTACTTCTAGCACAGAAGAAGAAAAACTATAGGACTACTATTTCTGCCCCTAGAACAAGACTATATTATATATAGCAGAAATCTCTAAACTCTCTAAAGAAGAAGAAGTAGAGTAATATAAAACATAAATGCTACAGAGACTAGGAGACAACCTACTTGCTATCTACACAGACGCCTCTTCTATTAAGAAAGGTACAGGAATAGGAATAGGAGCTACTACTCTAGACTACAAACAGCAGGCTAAAGAAATCTACTCTACTAAATATAATATTAGCAAAGGCTAGATTGTATACAATAGAGAGCTAGAAGGCATAACAAGAGCCTTTAAGTTTGCTGCTTCTATAGCTACAGCAACATAAGAGATCCAAGTCTTTGCAGATAACTAGGCAGCTATTCTAAAGCTAAAGACTCCTTCTAATAACCCTAGACAAGCTTAGCAAATCCACTGCACAAAGGCAGCAAAGGCAATTCATGTAACGACGCAGGCAAGAAGAGAGATATTTAGAATAGGTGTGAATCCGCTACAAGGCATATAGGAGTGCTAGGATGATAAGAACACTAGGATATATTCTCTACACCTATAGGTCTTGTACAAAAGGATATAGAAAAACTACTCTATA
>NW_022984817.1:66274-120258 GCF_010094145.1 Didymella exigua CBS 183.55
ATGCTTTTTCTTCTAAGTATTGTGTATGCGAAAGAATCTACTAGTACAACCTAGGGTTAGTTGTATACAAACTAGGTTAGTAATATACCCAAACCAAACCTATACCTAGCACGTGCTACCCTACCTATACCTATACCCAGTCACGTGCTACCCTACCCTACCTATGGTCCGTGCAACCCTACCCTACCTATACCTATGGTCCGTGCGACCCTACCCTACCTATACCTACGTCCGTGCGACCTATACCCTACCTATACCCTACCCTAGGTACATGGTACCCATCCGCCAGTCTACTGTGAGGTACGTTAGAAGTAGTTTCTAAATAATATTACAGGCTGTACTACAGTTTGCAGCGCCAATTTAGGTTGTTTTAGGCCATAATAGGGTGGAGTTTAGTGGGGGCTTGGCAAAAGTGATTCTCTCGCCCGTTGATTCTTTCGACCGTGGGGTACGTTAGTGTTGGTGTGGTCTTGGCAAAAGTGAGCAACTCGCCCGGGTGAGCAACTTGCCTGGGAGGTACGTTAGTAGTAAAACAAAGCTCTATTAACTTAAAGAGGAATTCTAGTACATTGTAAACACACAATGAGTACTTGAACAGCCGCTAGTGGATTAGAGGAAACTTTTGCCAATCGCAATTTGATGGCTCACTTCGCACAATGACTCGGACAGGTCCACTGCGCTGCGCATCAGCGGTGGTCTTCGAAATGCTACAACACGCGACAATCTTTCTGTTCGCTTGTTTTCTGGGGAGAAAGAATGACAGAGCTTGAAGCTGCGTTGATGATTTATCCACATTGTAGCGTTCGGCCCAATTCGAAACACCAGTTCTGATAAAGATGTGCATCTCTGAGCAATCAACATTGTGAGATCGCCTTGTCACCACTATCACACATACTGCAGAGTTAATGGCGCAGCGACGCGCGAATGCGTTGATATCGACCACCCATGACAACTCTCACATCACAGGCCAGATGTTAAGCATTATCTATCGCAAAGCAACTCTTCGCACATGAAGCTTCCGCGTTCGAGCGCTGCTCGACAACGATGAGAAACCCATCCAGTAACCCTGGACAATGCAGTACCCCTGAACAGTTCCAATCAGGCCCTTATCCTGATCACGACTTCACCTCCACCCTCCCCAAATGCCCCACAAATCTGCCATGCACACCCCTCCAATTCTCCTCACACTTACCCCTCACCGTCCCGGTCAACAGCCGACTCGCCTTGATCTCCACATCCTCAATCAGACTCCACTCGCCCTCACCTTCTCCATCTGTCCACTCCCCAACCTCGTCGCCCACCACATTCCCTATCTCGCCATTCAAATCCGCCCGCTTGACCACGCGCCAGGTAGTCCTCTGCAATAACCCCAGCGGCGCTCTTATGATCCACTCAATCCCGTTGTCTGTATTCGTGATATCCGCTTCGAAGGTGACGGTGGTGTCCCAGAGGCCTTTGGGGAGGGTGTGCATGTTGTCGGTCACTTTGTAGCGTTTTGTGTCTGGTGCTGTGGGAGATGAGGGGAGTGTATCGTAGTGTGCGAGTTCGGGGTCGAGACGGATGAGCAGGTCGTGGTTGTGCAGGCAGGAGAGTGCTTGCGCGAGCGTTGTGGAGGGTGGGAGGTGGGTTACGTGGTGTAGGGTCGCGGTGGATGTCAGTGCTGGCAGTATTAGTGGGTGTTGGGAGAAAGATGGGGGGACGTACAGAACATGGTCGTGGTGTTGGGTCTTCAATCAGCTTGCTGTGCTGGGTTTCTATCGGCCTGCTGTTGTTTGCGAAGACAGGTGTTTGTCACATGCGCCTCGACGCGCTTTTGGACTAGATAATCAGGAGACAGATTGGAACAGACAAGAATGCTGGCAGGTCACGGTTGATGTGCACGGGACAGCAGAGGAGTGGAGTTGGTGTCGTTATTGTAGCGTTACCGTTTCATCATAGATCGACATGTTTGGACTTCGGCGGTCCATTTACAGTCTAGGCTCAGACGTCAACTCGTGTCTACATGCGCGAAGATAGTCCTGAATAGCGGTCCCTAGACCTCTAATATTGTTGAGCTTCTTCGATGTAACGGGTGATGTTGACGTTGAACAGGATGGTTGCGGACGTCGGAGGTGCCTCAGGTGGATGGAGCTCAAGCCGCAAATGTGGGGAGCTAGATGCTTCATGCTGGGGTCAGGCACTCCACCCCTTCGAAGACCTGATAGCTTCACTGTGTTTCTCTATATCTCTGTAGATCGTTACCGGGCAGTTTCGAGGGTGTGAAAGATCAATAATGGCTTCAATCTTCAACCAAAGGACCCCACCAGGTCTGTTCATCGCGCAAGCACTCGGTATCACCGCGAGCGGATATCTTCTCGGTCAGTAGCTGCAAAATCTCCCCGCAAATGCATAGTTGACAGTCTAAATCAAGGCTCGAATGCAAGTCTGTCGCTGATCGCTGTGCCTGCGGTAATGCAAGCGCCAGCCCCCCTCGCTGCGAAGCAATGGTTCACCGTCCTCACAAAAGGCGGTTCCTACGGCAGACCGCTCGCCATCATCAGCGGGCTTGCAAGCGCATATGTCGCCTACAACCGTACGTGTACCTCGATCGTTGTAGCGCAAGCAGCGTTCTGACCAGCGAATAGAGGACTCCTCATCGCTGCCCTTCAAGCTGAATGTCGCAGCCGCCATCCTCATCCCCGGCATCGTGCCCTTCACGTTCGCCTTTATCGTGCCGTTGAACAACAAGCTCGAGGAGAGGATGAGGCAGCTCGAGTCGAAATCGCTGGAGGACAAGGCTGTTGAAGTTGGCGTCGCTAAGGAGGAGACCACACACGCGCTGATTGACAGGTGGGGCGTGCTGAACCTGGCGCGCACCGGTCTGATCGTTGCGGGAGTATTTTGCACGGTCGTTGCAGCGCTGGACAAGAGGGAGGTTGTTGGGTTCAGCGGTGTTGGGCTTGGAAGTGGTGCAAACAGGCTTGGGTGAAGGAATGGGTGTCTACTTGCGCTGCGCCAGACGCCCAAATAGCAGAGACATTCGGCTGCAAGCACATTTTCGAAGTAAGACGAGAGCCAATATAATCGCCACCGTCTGCCCGCGTGCTCACATCAGAGTCGCGATGTGTTGCTCTTATCGCACCACAGGTCACGCATGCTCAAGTCTCAGATGCACTGCCAATCACAGCTCCTATCGACGGTGAGCTGTCCATGCGTAAGCGTAAGCCTCAGGCCTCATCTGACTCTCCTTCGCCCAGGCTCACTCACGGAGATGTTCAGCCAGCTTTCGATAAAAACATTGAAGTTCACGATCAGCAGCAGCACGACAGCGGCAGACAACAAGGGCCTGCGCCGTGCGCCGTGTCCAGCGGCTCAAAGACTGGGCCCGTTCCTGCGAATTCGACTAGTGTGGTTTGCCCTGCATATCGCGGCAGAGATGAGCCGCGGCGGAGAACCGACCGAGAGTTCATCCTCAGCATCTTAAGCCTTCATCGCTGAACTGGGCATGAGACAGTCTGGAGGAATCCAGACTGCATTTTGGATGCTGGGCTTGTAAACGACTGTCCTCGCCTCACGCGGCAGTGTTCGGCGCAGAATGGTCGCTTGACTGAGCGCCGCCCAGAAGTTGGTGTGCTGGTGATCCAGGAAGTGGCGGCACGTGGCCCGGTGGGTCGCGCGTTCCTATCGAACGATAAGCAACGGCTGCCCGCCGCCGTGAAAGGTGAGCCTTGAGACACAAGATCTCGCATGCTTCAGCATTCAGCACATTTTGAACTGAATTCTCGCCCTGAGCTTGCCCCAGGCCTCAGGTGAATACACTACTGCTCCGATAGTCCTGCCTGTCCGAGTCTCGCCTCCGCGGCAGAGGCTTGTTGAACCACGCCTCGTGTGTTAGCTCTCACATCGTTCCTCACGGGCCTCCATCCCCGCTTTCTAGAACTGGGGTTGGCCGCGGTCTTTTATTTCCCCTCGCCTTTGGTCTGCAGCTCAAACTGTAATTTGGTTCCTGGACCTGTCAGCCAGGAGTTCTGAGTCTTGTTTCCTACATCGAGACATACTTGGACCCTTCTTCCCCGCACGCTTCGCTCTCCATCGCCGAGGCCGTAATTCCTAACGGCAGAGCAAGATGGAGCCAACGTCCATTGACGCCGTGGTCCTCGAGCATCCGGAGGGGATGGAGATGCCAACGCCTGGCACGCCGACGGTTGACGCTCTTCCGACCAACCGACCGACGAAGCTCAAGGGCAGACAGCGCCTACTCAGCGGGCTGCAGCGCATGGGTTCGTCGCCGAGTCTGAGCCTGGCGACCATAGGGCGGACGCGCTCACACAGCCTGAGAAGCCCGCTAAAGGTCTCCATGTCCTGCGTCTCGCTGGCCGGGCCAGGCTCGCCATACGACAACTCGTTCGGCAGCTCGTATTCCTCGGAGCTGTCCAACGGCTTCTCGACGGCACCCACGTCTGTCGCCAACAGCCCGCCGGGCAGCCCCGTCTACGATGAGAAGTACCGTCTGCGAATGAGGACGCCCCATGTCGCGTCTTCAGTAGGCCTGCCGTCGAGCACGCGGCCCCACTCCAGGGCAGGCTTGGACGCAGAGGGCGACTACTTCTCGCAGCCCATCCGGAAGACGGCGCCAAAGAAGCCGGCCTTCAACTTCTGGGGACACATGCCGGCTGAGATCCGTATGCAGATCCTGCAGTACCTCACTCCGAAGCAGATTGTGCGATGCTCGCTCGTGTCCAGGTCGTGGCACGCAATGTGCTTCGACGGCCAGTTGTGGAGCAACTTGGACACCAGCAAGTTCTATCGACACATCTCTGCAGATGCCCTGATAAACATCATCACATCGGCTGGACCGTTTGTGAAGGATCTCAACCTCCGAGGCTGCGTTCAGTTACGCGAGCGATGGAACAGGAATGGCTTTCTCGAGGCTTGCCAGAACCTGGAGAACTTCTCGCTCGAAGGATGTCGGATCGACCGAACGTCAATCCACACCTTCCTTCTTTCCAACACGCGTCTCGTCCATGTCAACCTGTCTGGTCTGGCTGGTGCGTCGAACGCTGCGATGAAGATCATTGCCACAAACTGTCCGCGAGTCGAGCTTCTGAATATCTCCTGGTGCAACAACATCGATCATCGAGGGCTGCTTAAGGTCGTCCAGGGCTGCCCCAAGCTGCGCGACCTGAGAGCTGGCGAAGTGCGCGGTTGGGACGATGTCGAGCTGATGACCGAGCTGTTCAAGCGCAACACTCTGGAGAGGCTGGTCCTCATGAATTGCGACAGCCTCAGCGACGAGTCCCTCGCAGCTCTTATCGAAGGCGTCGATGAAGAGATCGATGTCCTCACCGAACGCCCAATTGTGCCGCCTCGCAGACTAAAGCATCTGGACCTCACCCGCTGCCGCACCATCACCGACGTCGGCGCAAAGACTCTCGTCGATAACGTCCCATTCCTCGAAGGTCTGCAGCTGTCGAAATGCGGCGGCCTCACAGACGACACACTGACCTCGCTCTTCCCCACACTCCCCGTGCTAACGCATCTCGATCTCGAGGAGCTCGATGTGCTCTCCAACGACGTTCTCAAGAGCCTCGCCGGATCCCCCTGCGCAGCCCACCTCAAGCACCTCTGCATCTCGTACTGCGAGAACCTCGGCGATGCGGGCATGCTGCCCGTGCTGAAGTCCTGCACGGGGCTGACCTCGCTCGAAATGGACAACACGCGCATCTCGGACCTCGTCCTCGCCGAAGCAGCAGCGAGCATGCGCGCGCGCAACCGCCTCGCGCGCGCCCTGTCCGGCTCGGAGCGCCCACGCGTCGGCCTGCGCATCGTGGCCTACGACTGCGCGAACGTGACGTGGACGGGCGTGCGCGAGGTGCTGTCGCGCAACGCGGAGATTAGCCGTCCTTCTGCGGCGCTGAAGGTGCCGGCGACGTTCCCCCGCGAGGTCATCGCGCTGAAGTGCTTTTACAGCTGGCAGCCGACGGTCGAGGAGCACACGAAGCGCGTGCTGCGCGGCGACTTTGCGGCCGCGGCGCGGCTGGAGCGTAAGTGGGCGGATTGGATGATGATGAACGAGGAGGCGGGTGTTGGGGGTGCGGGCGCGCGGAGACGCCGGAGGAGGGCGCGAGAAGCGCAGATGATGCACGCCGACGAGGAGGAGGGCGGGGCGGGGACGACTGGTGGAGTTGGCCGGCGACGGCGGGCAAGGAGTGGGCCTGGAGGGTGTCTTGTCATGTGAGGTGAGGTGAGATCATGGGTGAGCGATGTGGCATTTTCTTGACGAGCTGTATGTCTCTTTCGAATGTGTTTACATGCATCATATAGAGGCGCAGGCGTTTTGGGTCAAGGCGTTGGTGTGGTGGTGATTTACACCCATCACATGGCATATTTGTTACGAATCACATAGGTCGAGCGATGCTCCCTTATTCTTAGTCTGCGTCTCGTGTCTCTTCACTACAGGACCGTGAGGAAAAATAAAACGTGATACAGCAACAATACACAAGCAGGGTATCTCAAATCCAAATCCGAATCCTACTCCAATCCACATCCAAATCCACATCCAAATCCACATCAAGTCCACACCCAAATCCAAATTCAACCCCAGATTCGCATCCAAATCCAGAAACACCAAGGGCCAACCCCAGGCTCAGCACATGCGGTACTCAAAACCCAAAACTCAGCTCATCCTCACTCTCCCCCAGCCCATCACTGGCCCCATCATACCTCACCCGCGGCACATCCCGCAGCCCCCTCGCCCCGCCGCTGCTCCGTCGCGCTCCGAGCGTGAGCCGCAAGCGCTTGATCTGCGTCGTGCTGCGCCGCAGCCTCCTCTCGCCCTGCCTCTCGCCCTCCACGGACGTCTCCTTGGGGAGATGCGGATAGAACGCGACCGGCGAGAGCGGCGGTGTGATGTGTGACGGTTTCGCGCGGATCAGGACGACGGGGGAGGATGCGCGTGTGCGTTTGCGTTTGCGCAGCGCGGTGGAGTGGGGGCGTTTAGTGGGCGAGGACTGGAGGGCAGGGCTGGAGGGGAGGATTGGTCCGACGGCGCTGTCGTGGTCTGAGTCTTGGACGCAGTCCTCTTCGTCGTCTGAGTCGGAAGCGGAGGATTGCGCTGGAGTGGGGAGCAGTGTCAGTGCGCGGATTGGGCGTTGGTTCGGTCGTGCGTGCGCTTTGGGGAATGGCGTGCAGGCGACCCATTCGCCGATGCCGTCTTCCCATCTGAATCCCCCGCCGCTGGCGGCGCTGGACGGTGTGTCGGTCTTGCGTGGTGTGAGCATGATGACCAGGCGGCCTGAGGTGCGCATTTGCCTCTCAACCTCGTTCGCGTACTTGAGGTGTTCGCGCTCGTCGGTGTCGTTGGCGAATTCGGTGGCGGACTCGAGGGCTATGCGCTTCAGCGTCCAGAGCTTGTGGGGCAGGCGGTGACCGGTGAGGCCTGTCATTGCTTGGATCAGACGCTGGAATTCGACGAAGCCGGAGTCGTGCCAGATGCGGCCGGTGCCGCGTGCTATTGCTGAGATGAGCAGGGGGAGGGTGGCTAGAACAGTTGAGGAGTTGACGCCGTTCGCTGAGTATTGCCGCATGACGGAGCTCATCTGGTGAATCAGTGTGGAAGTAGACGGGTCAATGAGACCAGAGGACGCGTCACAGGCGTCGAGATGTACTAAGAAGGAGCAGAAGACGGTCCAGCAGGCGCGCTGCCCGAAGATCTGCAGGTCATCCGAGTCCGCATCCAGCAGCCTCAGCTCAGTCTCGACATCAGACCGAGTTGTAAGGGCGATGGTGATAGCGTCCAGTGTGTGTGTAACTCGCCGCGCAATAATTTCACCGGCGCCATCCTCACGGCGGCCGTTGACAAGAGCAATGCTGCACAGCACCGTGAGGAGACTCAAGAAAGTCGTGTTCAGAGCCTGGCGTAGACCCTCTCTCGAAGACGGCACAAAGCGCCGGGCAGTCGCTCCCGTGACTTTGTCCGCAAGAAGACGCTCGTCTGGCAGACCCATGCCAGTAAGCATGCACGTCTCGAGGAAGCGCGAACAAGCTGGCAACGTACGCTGGTCTCCTTCTGTGATGGTGCGCACCAGTCGGTCCCAGATGGGGCGCATGCGAATTGTTGCCAGCCACTCCAGAGGCAGCAGCTCGTGTGCAACCATGTGCTCGAGGAGGTCGTAGAGGAAGCGGTGACGACCGGTGCGGTCCACGAAGGATTTGGCAGTCGACAGATAGACTTGGTTGTCGCCAAAAAGATCCGCTTGTACATTCAGAGGAATGGACAGCGGCTCGAGCAAGGGCAGGGCGGCCACAAGCATCTCCTCAGCCTCGTCGTATGCACCCACAGCCAGGCAGTGGCTGTGGAAGTACCCCAGGCTCTCCAAGCCCAGTATCTCGTCTTCTATTGCGCTGCAAAGCAATGACGTGGCATGCGCGCGTACCACGTACTTGAAGGGCCGCCAGCCTTGTCCCCGTCGCTGCTCGAAGCGGGTCTCCAGGTCTTCGTAGATCTCGGTCGCAACATCCTGGCCGTCCGACTCGTCCTCGTGTTCCAGGTGGTCGATTTGGGCGAAATGCTCCTCGAGCTCGATGTACGCTGGGAGCTTCTTCAGGCATGCGCTCATCAGCGAGCCGGTCCCTTTCCTGCTCCTCTTCTCGTGTGTTGCGTGCAGGATGTTGGCGTAGGCCTCCAGCATGCCCACGACCAGCTTCTTCACGTCCGCCGGCACCTGCGGCCCAAACCTCTCGGCGCGATCGAGCGTCGCCACGAGGGGGCCGCGGTTCTTGGTGTGTCTCCTCAGTGGCGAGTCCGGCGTGAGCGGACTGTCCAGCATCCGGCCGCCCATGCGCGCAATGAGCGGCGTGAAGGCAATCTCGCCCGGCCGCGCACCACGGTCGGCGCCCACATTGCACGTCATCGGCGCGGCCAGTCTCTTCGCCTTGCGCCCGCCATACGTCTTCCTCGCGCCCTTGTTGGCGCCGGGCCTCCAGTCCGGGTCGCGCGCCTTGTCGAAGCTGCGGGGCTTGTGCGCCGGGCGTGTGAAGTTGGTCGTTTTCTGCGGCGTCGCCTTGGTCGCAAACGCCGAGGACGTCGTGCGCGGTTCCTGGTGCGCCGTCCGCGGCAGCTCGAGCGCCTTGCGCAGCTTCGCAAGCTTCGACGACAGCGGCCGCAGCAGCCGGTTGCACCGCGACACGTTCCAGGGGAGCACCTCGTCGCCGGCCATGATGATGCGAGTAAATATGCTTGCTAAGACATGTAGCTGTTCATGTGCTGCTAATTGGTACTATGGAGCAATGCGGGGCCACTGAGGCTCGCTGTTGTGCTGGAGAGGTCCCCTGCATTGTTTGTTGTCGCGACCGCTCGGTACCACCTCGGCCAGACCCACACGCGCTGGCCGCACTTCCATCCTTCACCACTGAGTCCCCCAACATCGACCATTTCACCGGCAGCCATCGTTTCGGTGCATCTCCCCAGGCACTTCGAGTCTTGGTGCACGAGAAGCTTGTTTTTAATCTCAAGCAGAACATCTGATACACGTCGATCTGGTGATCCTGACAGCACTGAGAAACAGTTTTGAATCATTGATATCGATGGATAATATCAGCAGCTCTCTGGGTGCCTCTCACTTTACACAAAGCTGTCGAGTACTTCTGTAATCCGGTCTCAGCACCTAATACGACACACTTCTCTCTCCTTCTTCTACCTCCGCCTCTCTCGTCGCCTGAGCGCTACTACCACTCCTCTTCCACGTTGACGAAATAACACCCATCAATCCCGCCCCCGAGATCCCCAGCCCCCTTCTGCTCTCCAGTGGTGGCGTCGTGACACCGTCTCGAAACCATCTAACCGGGCTGCGTGTCCGCACCGTCCACTCCTCGACCGGGTATGCTGGATGCGGACGGTACGCTGTGAACGAGGTGAGATCCTTCTTCTGCGGGAGCGGCAGCGGGCGTGATGATGGCTGTGGCGCATGGAACTTCATCGCTGGTGGCATCGAGAGGCGGTGTGTGTCGAGACGGCTGCGGCCGCGCAGAGATTGTGGGCTGCCTGTTAAGACCTCTGACGGAGCACCACGGGGGACGTAGGTACCGGATGCGGCGATTTCTCTGTGCGGGATGTTGTTGTCGGAGTCGATGCTGCCATCAAACGAGGTGGCGGTGTGCTTATTGCCCTCTTTTGTTGTCGTGGTATGAGCCTCTTCAACCCAGTCGTGGACTGAGATGCTCTTATCGGTCGCCTTGAACATGTCCTCGGGCTCGCTGTAGACGATCCTCATTACCCCCTCTGCATATTTACTGCCACTACCGTTAGTGCTGCCATCTTCAGGTTCGATGACCGACATGTCGTTTCCCTCGCTCTCTGCATAGTACTCGTTGTCCAGCAGCCCCAATTCGCGCAGCTGCTCCCACGTACGGTAGCTGTACCGGAACGTCGCGAACGGCTGATCAACTGGGTCGGTGAGCGCAAACTTGTAGAAACGCTTCGGCAGCTCTGGACCAGCGCGTCCAGCGTTGACAAGGCTGCGATGCGGTGGTCAGTACTATTTCTGCTCACGGCGTCTAGCGCACACTCACCTGATGCCGCCAGCATTCGTTGCATGTCCCGTCTTCCCATACACATCCATCTCTCGCTCGACTCTCCTTCGTCCACTAGCGCGGTGCACCCTGATCTCCATAGACCCGTCCTTCACCCTGCCCTCTTTATCTGGCGCACTGAAGCACAGCACCCTCTTCTCGACTGTCTTGCCATTCCCTGCATCGAACAGTCCAAACATCGTCTTCCCCATCCACCTATTCTCGCTGCCCGTGCTCCAGCTCACCACATGCTCGCCATCGACGTACAGCTTGAACAAGAAGTAGTGGCCCTCAGGCACTGGAGGTGAGACCGAGTACACGATCCAAAATTGACTGCCGGGCAGCGCGGGGATGTAGACTGAGCATGTCGCGGTTGAATCGTTGATGAGCGGGGCCATTGTGGGGTGGTCCAGGGCAGGGGCAAACGGCGAGGTGGCCGGGTAGTATTCGGGGAGGTTTTCCATGTCGAACTGGGAATGCAGCGCGATGTTGATGCTGCGGTAGGTTGGCATTCTGGCGATGGGGGTTGAGATGTGCGACGTATTGCGGTGACAGGTGTGGAAATTGACGTGGAAAGTGCGAGTGTTTGCATTCTCGCCAGCTGCTTCACTTTCACTTCGGCCCTCGGTATGCGTCGATCTTTGTGATGTTTGACACGCATCGTATGGATACTGAGCTGAGATGCTGAAACGCCGCTGCACGGACTTACTTGCCCAGTTGGTACGTGGGTTGAGCTGGTCACTGTGGGCAGAGCCACCAGGAGTTGTCCTTGTGCTTATACCTCATACCATTAAACACATTATGCCTGGACTGTGAGTCCACCCAATCTCTCAATGACACGATACGGGGCAATGATTGCAAAGTTCCACTCGAAGAGCATAGCATTGCACGATTGCAGCAGGAGGTGAGAGTGTTCATTTCATTCAGATTCCGCAACCGATGTCCTATGCTACGAAATCCAGAGCGTGTGATTGGGCCTCTAAATAATATAAAACCCTGTACCTCCTTTCGGAATTCTGCAATATCATTCTCGTAGGTGGTAATTTCACCTCGAATATGTATTTCCGTGGACCGAAAAAGCTCGCATCTTCGAAAATTGGCAGCGCCTTTGAGAGGGAGGCTGCAGGAGGTCAAATCAACCTGGACATCACCACTTGTTCAGGGAGTGAACGCACGAATACTCTTCATATCATAATGGTATTACACTTTGAAGATCCAATTGAAGGTCCAAATTTTGACAGTGTGTTAGCCTTCTACTTGCCACCGTTTTGGCCGCCCTGATCAGACACAGCGCCACGACGGCCACCGCCGAGATCGTACGTACCCTGAGTTCTAGAATCCATCGATCGTTGGTGTAGCGCTGTTTTGAAAAGATTTCATTGGATTGTTGGTTGTTGTGGTTCTGTGACAGAGCTGCTGGGGACCTTTCATGTATTTGGGCTGCGCTGAGATATGTGAATTCACAATGGGATACAGTGCTCGGGTTGCGTAAAAGCGTGACTAACCAAGTATGAAACGCCTGAGTTACCATACGCGGATGGGGAGAAGTCAGCAAGATGGGTAGCAGGCGAGACATGTGCTGCTGTGTCGTAAGTGAAGGGAGCAATACATAGCTAACAACGTGCGCCTTGGCAAGACAATGAACTCCACAAACTCTTTGCCGCTTCAACCCGAACTTTCTCTACCACACCATTGCCTTCGAAGACAACTTCAGATCTTTGAACGTTTACCACTAATCCTAATATGACCAAACCGTGGCGCGAGCCTGGCGCAGCGCGTCAGTGGGGTATCATCAACAACATCCTGAAGTCGGGCTCACAGACCCCTCTTTCGAAAGAGCCTGCGCATCGTTCTGAGCAATCTCGAGATGTGCGCAGGCGTGCGCATACTAACGGTAAGCACAACGGTCAGTCCCGCTCGTCACAGCATCCCATTCGCGGCGTCCAAAGCACCTTCCATCATCAGGAAGACCGGCGCCGTTCGAAACGTCTTCAGCAATCCTCTTCAGCCCACTCCGATTGTCACTCAGACCGGTCACATAACAGAGCAGAGCATCGTCGCAACAACCAACGACGTTCGAGTTCACCGCAAATAGAGCAGCGACGTGATCAAAGTCTCGTGGAAAGCTATGCACCAAAGCCTGTACAACAGCTAGGAGAACCGAGAACCACATCTGAGGCCACGAAAAAGGACGATCGGAGTGATCAACGCAGTTCCGGCAAGCGCAAGCGTACGGCAGCCGATGATGGCAACGACGCAGAACGCATGGAAGCGGCGAAGAAGCAACAAGTCAGCCATACCAATGCAGATCGACCCAAACAACCGCTGTCTTACGCACACATCGACCAGAAGAGCGTTACATCGAAGTCGACAGCTATCACGATAGCTCCTATTGGTAAGAGTCAGTATCATTCCAAGCCGAAGACACCAACTCAGCTCCCTACTCCTCCATTCAGCAACGGCACCCCGGAGCGTGAAAGCCACTATGATTCGGCCTTGAGGACGAACCACAACTCGACACCTTCCCCAGTGGTCAAGTTTCGCCGCGACCAAGACTCACCGCAATCGATGGGCACCCTTTCAACACAGAGTAAGAAGAGACAGCGAGATGAAGAATTCGATCCTCGCGAAGAGCCCCAGCGGCTGCACCAGCTGAAAGTCAGCAGATCAGGCGGATCACCACCGACTCCGCAGCAAGCCCGTCCGGCTTTACAGCCGCAGGCTCGCCCAGTGCGACCTGATTCCTCGTTCGCACCAGTGACTCCCAATCATGCATGTGAGCTTGAGTTCCTCGACTACCTCCACGACAGCGTACCGGTCCTATACTCTTCGATGATCAGCCACAGCTCGAATGCCGACTTTCTTAACAATCCTTCAGGTACAACCGTCGTAAACGCACTTGCTATCATAGGACCAAGCATAGATCCAATTGCGAAGCGTGGCTGGCCCTCCGCCATCGAGCTTCCCGGTCGTACCCCGAGTCTGATCAATCCGGTCAAGGTTTTGATAGAAGTCGACCTCTACCTCCACAAAAGAGAGAGTGACCTATGTGTGGCAACAGATCGAGGTCTTATCACTACCAAAAACTATCTAAAGCTCATCGGCGTGCCAAAAGATCAGCCAGTGAGGTTCGAGGGCTGTGTACCATCATGGGCGAGAGCTACCTTTCGTACACCCGAAAGACGAAGAATTATGCTGCCAAAAGAGGGCAAAGACCCAAGGAATTTTGAGATCGTAACGAACGGTACAGCGCTTGGAGCCCATCAGCTTGCGTTGGCATTGGACAGCCACGCGGAGGTTGCGGAGGAGCGTCAAAACCTAAAAGAGTGGGAAGAACAGGCGAGAGCTCAAGCTCTAGTCGGAACAGATCGCCGGCAAGCAGTGAAGAGCTTCATGTCTGGAGATAAGACGCGACAGAGGGACAAGAATGGAATACCAGTACCACGGCTCGGTGAGATGCTGATTCTGAGCGCAGAACCTGGGTATCTGCCGCTTCGCGCCGGATCGATCGTGCTTGTGTACGCAGTCGATGACGATAATGAATGGGCATATGGTCGACTGAGCGGCACCGACAAGATGGGCCGACTTCCCATCGAACATACATGCCCGATCGACTGGAGCCTGGATGGGTTTGCAAGAACAAATGACAACCTCGCTCTTGCTTTGCCAGACTCCGAGGATCCCGACGAACAAGATTGGAGAGGACTATATCATTCGCTGCGACACGGAGGATATGCCTGCGGGCCGACCTGGCAAGAGACACTGGACGCAGGCGCAGCTAAAGCGCGAGACGACAAAGCGCTGAACCTGGCTGCCAGCAGATTTTTGATGAGGACCAGTAATTCGTTCGCCCCCGGGATATGCAATGAGCAAATTCAGCAGGCTGCGTGCCAAAAGCCTTCGAGCGACAAGCCATCGCACGACCCAGCTCCCACGGCTCATGCAGCGACAGTACCTTTGACGACGACTCTCACAAGTGCTACGACCAAGAGCGAAATAGGAGAAGCGATGCCTTTGATGTTGAGCCCCAGTATAGATGAAGATGCTAAGGGCACTCAAGTCGAGGGAGATCAAGCCGACGCTCATGCTACTCGCGTGCGGTCCGTTGAGGATGTGTCCAAGAGTGAGATCGAGACAGAGTCCTTCTTAGGGACAGTTAAGACTGATGATGTAGATGGGGCAGCCAAGCCCTCCGAAAGTGAACAGCAAAGGGCTGCCGGTGCCGGCGTCGGCCGTCAGGAGGCAGAAGAGAGGGAATACAACGACAAGGAGATCGAGGTCGAACTCGGCTTTACAGGCATCTCGACAGAGAAAGAATGTGATGCAAATACTGCTGAATCGGTCGCATTTGCCGAACTCGGGGCATTTGATGAAACGACTGGAGAGGTCGATCAGGAAGTTGAGGAGAAAACATCAAGAGAAGCGGTCAGGGTCACGACTGGGGCTGCTGATGCACCTACGCATCAGAGCTCGTTCGCTAAGCCGCGATTGTATTTATGGGCTCGAAACGACGATATCGAATGTGACTGGGGCGACAGCGAAGAAGAGTTGTGAATAGTTAGTACGGACTTGCTTTCTGCCATAGGACCGTGACGGAGCGCCAGCTTGGAGAGATGTCTCACGTGAAGCTTTTGGAGAAAGCAACTTTAGAAGTTACATACATACGCATTTTTGATGATCATTTCAAAACCGCGTCCCGTGTTCCTTGTGACGCAGATGGCGGTGATGGTGGCGGACCGGAAGACAACAGCACCTTTACTATTCAGCGGCAGTAGCACAATGCCCGTGCTGCTAAGAGTTTACTGGAATTCTAACTCGGATCTGCTTTCTCATGGCACCATGTTGCAGCGAAAAAGCTTGACAATATGCTCTGTCACAGGACCAGTCCCGCAGCAAAGTGGCGGTGCTAACTTATTTTAACACCGCTTAGTCATCACCAGGTGCTCATTCCTTCTCATTGACGCGCATCGACTCCATTGACTTCTTTAGGACGATCTCAAACATCAATCGAGCCGAACGATGCAATCTAATTTCCTTAGCAGTATGACAAGCAATAGCGTAGATCAGCCACTCCAAGCCTTCCGCATCGCCGGCTTGCCTCCGGACTTTTACTACATTCCAAACTTCATCTCAATCGAAGAGGAGGCATCTATACTTCAGAAGGCACGTTAGAGCTACCTATCATTTCTCGCATGCTAACAACGCTTGCATGTAGATACCCGCACAACGATGGATAACCCTCTCCCACCGTCGCCTACAAGCGCACCCGTCTACACTCACAAAGAACAACACTCTTCTCGCTGCCCCTCTCCCGACGTATCTCACAAACCCTATCGTTCTGCGCTTCAAAGATCTAGGCATCTTCGACCACACGTCGCACGAGCAGCCGAATCACGTGCTAATCAATGAGTACAAGCCTGGTGAGGGCATTATGCCGCATGAAGACGGGAAGGCGTATGCAAGTGTGGTTGCAACTGTGAGCCTAGGCGGGACGGTCTGTTTGACTCTTACGGCAAAACCTGGATCAGAAGAGGACGATGAGAAGAAGGCAAGCGCGAAGGAGTGGAAGTTGCCGATCAGAATCTTGCAGGAGCCGAGGAGTCTGCTCATCACGACGGGCGAGGCATATGAGTCGCTGTTGCATGGTGTCGATGCCGTGGAAGTCGACGAGGAGCTGAACGTCGATACGATAGCGAATTGGGATCTGCTGAGTGATCGCACAACGATTGAGGCGGCTGGCGGCCGCAACCTGAGAGGAACGCGGATCAGTCTTACTTACAGGGATGTACTGAAGGTCAGCTCTGCGGCGAACAAGGTACTTGGTGGACTGTTTAAGCGGTAAGTCGGTAGCTGAAGTATGTTACTAGGATCGCTTTGGTCTTTCGAGGTTGCCCCGAGGTCCGAAGGTTGACGATTTAACGACAGGACCCAACCTTTTGCCCGCTAAAGCCGAAAGCGCAGTTTCTATTCTTCAAGCATCTATTTACATCGACTTTGAGACAAAGACTTGTAAACAGTAACTTAAGCGCGGGCAAATTCACAAGCGGCGATCCTTCGCTCTGGCTTAATTCCACCTGTTCGGCCTCGGGTGCTGCGGACGCTACTCATTGAGGCTCACAGATCTGAGCCCTGGAAAACGTCCGTCGGACTTCTCGTACGATTATCTCGCAAACGAGGAAGATTAATACGACTTTACCGAGGACGCATACGGCAAGTTGATCAAGGGTTATGGTCTGCGGTGGAAAAGAATGTCTGTGTGCCAGTACGGACTGCAAGGCTCTGGAGTAATGTTTCGGAGGATACTGGGCGATCCTGCATTAGAGTAACAGCTGGCCTCGCATCGCTGAACTCTCGCTATGGAGGAGCGCTTCCGAGAACCCCCCCGACTTCCGTGCTTAATTACCTGTGCTGCGGTGATTGACACTTCTCGTCATCAATGTAATACGGGCCCGGTGGTTAACGATAACGCAACACAAAGCAACACAGTCTCAATCTCTCAAAGATAGCCCGCTTCAAGAAGGCTGACATCGAATACCGTGGGCTGCAAGTGTAAGCCAAGGGCTCAGCTACAGCACAAGCTTCTCGGCGATGGAGGTCTTATGCAAGGCCACGACACCCAAGCCAGACCGAGCAACTCGAGAACAAGTGAAGATGCAACAAGCGCTGGCTTATCATGAAGATACTCACGCCTTGAAAGTACTCGCCTCAAGGTATCGATGGGAGACGCAGGGTTCCTGCTGTACACCGACCGTAGTATTCGTATTGTCCTCACTGAGACTCGAGCTTGAGGCACCCTGCACGGCTTCCCGGATCGATCCCCACTTCGAAACCTTCGACCACACAACCGAACGTTCCGTTGGTTAACATGTCAGCCATGCACGACCAGCCTATCCCGGAAGACAGCCGATGCAAAACGGACGCACTCTGATAGGTCAGCTGCGGGTCGCTGACCTGCATGTCCTTAATCCTGCACACTCCGCCACCCTACGCGTCAAAGCCCAGCGCGCCCAGTGCGGCCAACACCAAGATCCTCGCGTCTCGGAGGACCGCGATAAGCTCGCACAAGTTCTAATGGTTTTTGACTCGCGATAGTCAAGCCTCACGCTGATAATGACGCGTTTCTCTTGTGTGTTGGCTCTTCATGAGGTTAATTCCAGCCTCCGCCATATCTTCGGCTCCCCGCCTCGACCGTAAAGGGACAAAACTGTCGAACGGTCATAAACAACCCCATATCCTGTGTTGTGTGTCGCGCAACCATACATTTAGTCCCTTGACCGCACAGATTCGCAACCACCATTTAGCCGCCCTGTCTGTACGCACTGGACGTTCAGGTCTCCACAACTACTAAGCCAGCAATCCACCTCCACAAAACCCCGTCGGCCTTCGAATAGCTTTGGTCTTCGAAGCGCCCATTGGCTCGGTTACTTGCATTTCGTGCCGCCTTATACGTCTAGCCTCTCGTGGCTGAATGTCAGCCGTATTAATATAACCCTGGTCTCTCTCTCAGCTCTTCTTTGTCCAGAGGAACAGCTCCTCATTCTGATTTGGGAATTCTGCGTTTCCTGAACAACGTACTTTCAAGATGCGAAGCAACAGGAAAGCGCTCTTGACTTCTGGGCTGTTGGCGCTGGGTGAGTACTTCTGCAATTGATATTTGGCTGCCACTGACGCTCGGATTCAGCCTCACGTGCCTCGGCTCAGGTCGCCAGTGTTTGTCCAGAGACAAGCGTCTGCTTCAAGCTCAACATCCCAGAGAACACAGCATCATCTGGCAGTGGAGACATATTCTTCCAAATCTCGGCTCCTAACACATATTCATGGGTAGCACTCGGCCAGGGCCGGGCCATGTCTGGCTCCAACATGTTTGTACTCTACACATCGGCAGACGGCAATAATGTAACATTGTCGCCTCGATCGGCGAACGGCTACAACATGCCCACGCTGAATAGCAATACGCAAGTTGAGCTTCTTGAGGGCTCTGGCGTGTCCAATGGCATCATGACCGCAAATGTCAAGTGTAAGCACTCACTAGCACATGTACAAGACCTACACTCACGTACGATAGGTTCAAACTGCAACAGCTGGTCAGGCGGCACTGCCGACTTCAAAGCTTCAAGTGGAAACTGGATCTACGCCTATCAGTCATCTGGGGGTGCCTTAAACACCAACGACAAGTCAGCATCAATCCGCGAACACGATCAGCACCACGCCTTCTCATGGAACTACGCCAACGCGAAAGGAGGGAGCAGCGTCAACCCACTTGTGAACGCCGCATCTTCGGGAAGTAGCACTGGATCTGGAGGTGCATCAGTCACGAGCTGCATCCCGCGACAGGGTGCACAAACCACAGCAGTTTCCGTAACAGGAACCGGTACCGCCACTGCGGCCAACCCTACGAAGACGTCAGATGATAACAGCAACGACGATGATGACGATGGCGATGGCCGACCATCTTGGGCACCTACATGGGCCACTGCTCGACCAACCACTTTGCCATCTGGCCGTCCAGGGGACAACGATGACGACGACGATGGTCCAAACCGCCTCGCAAAGCGACAAAGCCTGCCCTACTGCGACGACGCAAGTTCCGGCTCGGACGGCTTCACCTCGATTGGCTCCGGCGGTGGTTCCTCAGAGCGACGCACCATGCTCATCGCGCACGGCGTCCTCGCATCGCTCGCGTTTGTAATCCTCTTCCCCGCGGGCGCAATTGCCATCCGCCTGGCTTCTTTTCCAGGCGTGGTGTGGTTCCACGCCCTGTTCCAGATCTTTGCTTACGTCGTCTACATCGCGGCGTTCGGGCTGGGCGTGCACATTGCGAGCGAGATGGAGATGCTGGATCACCATCACCCGATCGTTGGTGTCGTCGTCTTTGTGCTTGTCCTCCTGCAGCCGGTGTTTGGGTGGGTGCATCATACGATGTTCAAGAGGTATCAGAGTCGAACGCTTTGGTCGTACGTGCATATCTGGCTTGGCCGCATTGCTGTCACGCTCGGGATCATCAACGGCGGGCTTGGGCTGCAGTGGGCGGACTCGATGAATATGAGTTCGAGGGGCGGCATTATTGCGTATGCGGTTATTGCTGTGGTCATGTGGCTGGCATGGGTTGCTGCTAGTGTTATTGGGGAGAGGAGGAGGACGAAGAAGGTGGCTGATGCGCCGCCGAAGTATGAGGAGGGAGCTCGTGCTGGGAGGAGTCATAGGTCAAGGGGAGTGGGCGATGAGACGGATTCGAGTGACGATATCCAGTTGATGAACTCGAGGATGCACGGGCATTATGCGCCGAAGACTCAGTAGAGGAGGCGTAGACTGTGGCAACCGGTTATGGAATCGGCGGTTGTCACAAATCTATCTTGCAATACAATCTGCTATCTGTCTTTGGTGGAGTCTAAGAGATGTCAATGCAGGTCCCAATGACACTACGTTGTGGCAAGCTGCAGATATTCCTGGATGGTTGCTTCGATCGGAGGAGCACGCGAGGCAGGCGCTAGCCGTTTCGACCACTAGTTTCCTCCCCCACTGGTCCGTTGCCAGCGAACGAAGCCCAAAGGCCATAAACACAAACACGCCGACTCAAGCACCCCTTCACGCTCAACCCTCGCTGCCATCTGCTATCCCGCCTGCACGGCAACCCATCGCCTTGCACCCCCGATCACTTTCACCGAATCCCGCACCCTCACATATCCAAAATGGGCGAGTCCAGGTGAGTGAGGCCCAGGCTGCGATGCCAAATTTCCCAGGCGCTCGCCGCCCCTTCAATGTCAACACACACTGACCGTCACCCCAATGCAGGCAAGAACTAGTCGCATGGCTCAATAACCTCCTCCAACTCAACATCACCAAGGTCGAACAATGCGGGACAGGGTACGTCATCTTTGTGCCAGAATATGGCGGGGCAGGACAACACTGCAGCCATCGATCAGACAAAGTCACAGCAGGCTGACAGCAGAAACAGCGCCGCGCTCTGCCAGGTGTTTGACAGCATCTTCTACGATGTGCCTATGTCGCGAGTCAAGTTCAACGCCAACACGGAATATGCCTACCTGCAGAATTTCAAGATATTGCAGAGTGCGTCCTTCACCGCCCCGCGCTACAAGCCTTGCTGACCTGTGCAGACACATTCGCCAAGCACCAGGTCGACAAGCCCATCCGCGTCGAATCCCTCGTCAAGTGCAAGATGCAGGACAACCTCGAGTTCCTGCAGTTCGTCAAGCAGTACTGGGACCAGCACTTCCCCGGCCACGAGTACGACCCGGTCGCCCGCCGCGGCGCGAAAGCAGCAGTCGGCGGCGGCGGCGCACCTGCACCCCGTGCCACGCCCGCAGCGGCCAGGCGAGCCCCCGCCGCCAGCAACACCGCCGCACCGCGAACCCGAACACCGCTTGCCGCCTCTGGCGGTGGCGCAGCAAGTGCAGCTCTGAGAGAGGAGAATACACAACTTAAGGAGACCGTTTCCGGCCTGGAGCGCGAACGCGACTTCTACTTCAGCAAGCTCCGCGACATTGAGCTGCTGATCCAGCAAGCCATGGAGGCCGACCCAGAGCTCGAGAAGGACGAGGGCCTGCTCAAGCAGATCCAGAACATCCTCTACTCGACCGAAGAGGGGTTTGAGATTCCTGCCGAGGGCGCAGAGGGCGCAGAGGAGGAGACATTTTAGAGGACATGTCGAATTGCTACTCTGGCGGGCCGCGGTGGAGTCTGGTCTGCCCGCTTGATCCCGGGTCCACGGGAGCCTGCGACTTGTGATGGAACATCGTGAAGGCCGAGGACTCTCACAAGGACTAGGTGGTCCGGCCGATAAAGGGAGCAGTGGAGGTAGCAGATGTTCACATGGCTTCATCGATATTGCATTGGGGGCGCGAGCTGGGATACCATTTTCTGCGTTTTGACGTGTTACGAGTTGCACAAATAGGATCTGTGTGATGGGTGGAAGATTGACACTGGGTATTTGTCCGTCGTTTGCTTGCGCCGCGCTTACTGTGGCAGAGTGACGAAGGATAGGCAGTAATCTAGCCACTTGCTTCTTCGAACGCTCCTGCTCAGCGACCTACTGATGACTTCCCCAAGGATCGCCCATCTTGTACTCTGCAAACGCAGACATAGCCCTCACCATCCACGACGGCGTCCCTGCGAACACGCTCTCCCCGAGTCTATACAGCGGCGCCTCGTCGAGGAACCCGCTCGGCGCGCACACCCAGTCGCCGCCACGTGTGTTGCCATCCTCATACTGCAGTCATTAGCCTCATCCACATTCGTATCCACATCGCAGGTTAAGGCGGATACGCACCACGCTCAAACAACACGCCCAGCCCGTAGCCTCCCCGGTCAGGCCGCAGTCTGTCGCGTTCCCCACTACCTTTGGCGCGTGGCACGGTGCGTACGGACCGTGTGCGATCAGGGATGGACAGCATGTGTCCACGGTTCCAGGGAAGAGGGCTGTGCAGATCGACGTTGCTTCGGGGCTTGGGGGTTGAAACATTGCTGCAGCGGTGGCTACGAGCGCGAGCATTTGGAGGGGGGATTGGAGGTACATGGTCTCGGATGGGGGTTGTGAAGGGATTGGGGGCTGAATGGTGAGAAGGACGGGGGGTTTTATGGTTTAGGGAAATTAGGCACTGAGGTGTGGTGCGGTGGTTGCGCGGGAGTGTGATGGGAAGTATGAAAAGACTTGGACAGGTGATGAGACACTGGCAATAAGTTCGTCACGTCTGGTCTGCGTGTCAGAGCGAGGTACAGGCTCACAAACAGTATGCCTCTGCTCAGTCGCTTACGGGTGCATGTGCGTAGAGGTGCATGCGAACCAGTGAGCACAGCTTTGGCTACCGTTTTGGTAGTGGTGGCCTGGGATGTACATGTGCCTCACTGTATGCTGCAAATATACCGACACCTCGTGACTAGCGCTTTCTGAACCACTTGGACTACTGTTCCCCAGTGTCTACTTCTCTTCCTGCGTCAACGAACCCTTCTCAATGCCCAGGTATCTCTTCCTCGTACCCAAGCGCCGCCCATATCCATCTTTCTTACTCCTCTGGAAATCCCATGTGCACGTGAGCGTTTCGTTCTGGTCACCATCAACTGGTCGTAACGTGATTAACACGGACCCGTCTCTCTCCACTTGGCAGCAGGCCCACTCCATCTACTCGTAGCAACGCTCGGGATTTGTTGTCGCTTTGGGGACCTCGCAGGGCGGGCTGTGACGCCATGTGCATAGATTGCATCATGTATACCGCAGTGAGGGGCAGATGAGGCCGCGTATGTGGGTGGGTGCGAAGACCGAGTCTAGTGTGCTGTCGATGATGGCCAGTGTGAGTAGGAATGGAGTGGTCAAGGTGATGAAGATGATGATGCGGTTAGGTGGTCGTCGGCCATGGCTACGGCATGGTTCTGGGAGGGAAAAGCTCGTTGAGGTGTTGTGTTTGCTTTAATGGGGCGTGGCGTGGTACCCATCCACGGGTGGTTACGGAGATGCAGTGCGACGAGGTGAAGGCAATATTTTGTGTCTCGTGAGAATTACTCGTTCACCTCAGCAATACTCAACAAATTATTCTCATACACACCAAGTGCTTCCTGAGACAATGCTTGCGGATGCTACGATGGGTGGAGGTTTGTAGAGATCAAAAATACGCCGTGAAACTTCCAAAACACACGAAGTATCCGGTGGATGTGTCAAGCTTATACGCATTATAATATGAGCGTCTGTAGATACAACCAGCTGTGTGGCTGCATCTGGCTGCATCTGGCTTCTGCTATGGCACAAAGGCATAGTGAGGCTTGTTCGTAGGTGGTGACGCATTTCAATGTTCAAATCTGTGAGCCTGACATAAGTTGCGAGAGAAAAGGCCAAAGGCTCTGATACTAGTGAGATCTCTCCTTCACGTAGACGGTGTGTTGTACTCTCTGATCGCTCCTGCGTGGCCGCCAAGGTCCGATCTCTTGTGTCCGAGCTGCTTGAGCAGAGTCCTGATCAAAGTTAATTGGCCACTTGGACTCTGACCGGGAATAAAATCTGGAGAAACAGATACGGGACGATTATTGGCCGCTCCCCGTCCGGTAGTTAGTGATGTGGGGAAGATCAGCCGCTAAGCCCATTTAGCTGCTAGCCTATGCGTCTTGCGCGTCCGCAGCTCGATCACCCCCTCCACCGCTGACCACCACAGGCCTTTACTCGCGTTCTGGGCCGCCTAATGTCATTATGTGTTCAAACAATTTGTCCAAACGCGTAAAGAGGTGATGCTCCGACGTCGAACGCCTCCCCACGTGCATCAACCCCGCACGAACCTACCCCTCTTACTCTGACCCGATGGCTTCGAATCGTGCAGGCTTTATATATGGTAGGCGATGGCTGCCGAAATAATTGCTGGAGACTTGCCTGTGCCTTAACTGCATTCAATTGCAGCAATTCAGTGCATCTCGTTACCTTTGACCTCCTTTCTAATCTAAAGTTCTTACATCTAAGATCTTTGAGCGCCATCATGTCCGGCTGGGATGACATCAACATGGCGCTGGAGAGCAGTAAGGATAAGCTGACCAAGCTTCTCCAGTCTGACAAGCAGCTAAAGGCTTTTACCACATCTGACGCCATTGACAAGTCCGCGACTTTTGGCATCAAGTCAAGCGGCTCTGACAGCACCCTGCTCATCGAAGTCACCAATGGCAGCGCCAAGGCCAGCGCTGGAATCTCAAAGGACGCTCTCTTTACGCTCTCTGCACTGCCGGAGCAGTGGGAGCAGCACTTCAAGGCAACGCCTGCCATGCCTTACCAGAGCTACTGGGGCATGTTCGGCATGAACATCAAGCAGAAGGGAATTGAAGTCCTCGGTGACCAGACAGCCTTTGCTCACTGGACTCACGTCTGGAGACGCGTGCTCGAGCTTACACACGAGGCACACTGTGGTCCCTTGAAAGAGGAAGAGCAGCCTGAGCAGGAGCGTGACTACCTCACAGGTCGCTACGTCTTCCTCGATGCACCAATCTGGGGCAGGTCAAAGGTCTTCTACGAGTCCTCTGGTGAGGGTAAGCAGCAGATCGTCTTCCTCCACACAGCTGGCAGCGACAGCCGGCAGTACCACGGCGTTATGAATGACCCTCAGATGCGCAGGAAGTGCACCATGTTTGCGTTCGACCTTCCGGGACACGGGCGCAGTTTCCCGTCGAAGAATCTGCCACCTGGTGCGCACACAAACACTGAGGACAGCTACGTTGGCATCATTGCAGCGTTCGTCAAGGAGCTTGGTCTGCGAAGGCCGATTATCTGTGGTGCGAGTATGGCGGGCCAGGTGTGTTTGGCAGTAGCCATTCGTCACAAGGAAGTCGGTGCTGGCGGCACCATTCCTCTGCAAGGGTCAGTATACTTCGACAGATACTTCACGATATACTGACAATCCCCAGGTCAGAATACCTCAACATGGAGCGCCAGTGGCACGACCGCTCGCCGTACGTTAACCAGTCGCTATTCAACCCAGAATGGATCTACGGCGTATGTGTCTTTTTCTAGATCGATTATCGGCCTTAGCTAATGACGGTGTAGATGATGTCGCCCACCGCACCGAAGGTCAACAAGGATCTAATCTGGCATCTCTATAGTGCGCAAGCTTACGGTGTACGTGCAATTGCTCTGTTTACACTAGCCGTCGTACTGACATCCCGTATAGATCTTCCACGGCGATCTCGACTTCTACTTCGGTGGCTGGGACGGCCGCTCACGTGTTGCCTCCATCGATACTAACAGCTGCCCCGTGTACATGCTCACAGGCGAGTACGACTGGTCAAATACACCTGAGATGTCGCAGAAGACTGCAGACAAGATCCCTGGCGCCAAGCATAAGGCCATGCCAGGTCTCGGTCACTTCCCAGCGACGGAGAACCCGAAGGCTTTTGTGCCGCACTTGATCGAGGCTATTGAGCACATTCAGAAGGTCCGCAGCGAGGGCTTGAGTACTATGCGTTTGGGCAACGGTACGGACTAAGTGACGTGTATTGAAGCGTACCCAGTGAAGCGAGTTTGCGGCCTGCATATGCAGCGGCAGAGTTTTATGGATCTAGGAGCTAATTGTGCACTTATCGACTTGACCACTTCGCAGCAGTCACTACCTCACATTGCATGTTGTTGGTTGCCACGCACCTGTCGCCTCAACGCATCACTGCAAGCGCAAACAGACTAGTGGCATTGTCATATTCTCGACACCGAACAACACTCTCTCCCTTTACCTGGTCACATCTCCGCCACATATTCCCACAGTCACATAGTGCTATCCACGCTCCCTTAACAATGACAGATACTACTGTAAACATGCCTTCGGCTGTCGCAAATATGCCCGCCTCCACCACGGCCGACGATGGGACCCTCGCTCTTCGCATCATGTCCGAATTTCTTAGCGCTCGGTGCGAGACTGAATGCCCCATCTGCTACGAGGCGTAGTCCACCGATCGAGCACCTGCCATTCTTCCGAACTGTCACCACGCTATCTGCGTGCCTTGCCTCATGCAGTTGAGCCAGTCGGGCATGGGCAACCGCAACAAGTGCCCGATGTGTCGCACTATCTTGATCGCAAGCGTAGATCCTCCGGTCAGGATATTGACTGTTCCTACGGGTACGAGCGAGAGACACTTGCTGAAGTACCATTGCTTATGTGAACACAGGTCAGGGATCCGTACGACGTAGGAATACGGTTGATCTTGGTCGGCAGATACAGCGAGGTACGATTACGATACGTTGTTTCCCTTTCGAATTCCCACCCCATTTTCCTGCCCATACGAGCCTTACATCGCCTTTCTTCTAACAACGCCAAATGTCGTAACAGTCTCCCCAGAACAAAGGCCTTGTTTTACGGCTGCTTGTAATAGACTACCACGTGGTCGACATCAGGTGTACTGTCCAGAATTCTGGCGGCCGCATCATCCAACCCCATCCGTCGCTCCTTTCTACGCTCACGGCACCCCGTCAGCACCGGCTAGCCTAAGGAATATATCACCATCTCTGGTGCAAGATCTGATCGTCTACATGCATGCAGATTCTTCACGGTTCCTGTGGCAAATTGATGATGCCCAACCGCAAAGGCAGTCGGTAGCTGCACTAGACGGAACGCCATCGCGGAATCCACCAGATTCCTACTTGGCCGATTCCGATCGTTCTGCGTGGAACCAGCAACTTACACAACAGCTGCAAGAGCGACAGCAATCTCGCATATCCTTGGATGAGATGCCGCCCTTGGTCATGAACGCAGACGAACACCTTGATTCTCTGATACGACAAGACGATGGGGCCACGTCAGACAGGTCGTCTCGAACTGAAACGCAGCAATCTCAAAGGACTTCGTCGTCCGTCAACAACACATTTCCACCGCTGTACACTCGACTGAGACAAGCAGTAGAACGAGCGGATGCCATCGAGGAGGATATGGACGCGCGTCATACCTCACGTCGTGGCGGTAGAAGGGACCGAGGCCGGAACTGGCCTGTTTTTCGATATGGAACTTGTATGGGGGTCTTTCGCTAAAACCTCCGCGTCCAAATGGGTTTGAGAGACGCTGGTGTCACGTTGAAAAGAGTACTGAAAGCAGATCTAATCTATTCTTCCAAAGATGCTCATTCAGCACGCATGCGATATGGGGTGTGACCTCGAAATGCGAGCCTTCCAAAATATTCGATCGGAAAACTGTGCCACAACTTCGGAACGTCTGAATCCACTTTTTGGCGTTTCTAAGCATTCAGATCATCTGTACTTCCCACCAGTAAGCATATTAAACGCTCTTCTCCAGTGTCTCACGCCTCAACCTCTTGTTCGTCATCTGCAGCCAGAGCCTCAAGCTCCAAGCACATGCAGTCGTCAAGAACGAGGTCACGAAGCTTCTGCTCAATTACAAGTAGTCTAACGAAGCGGATTTGAACTTCCGGGCATGCTTTGAGGTCTACAGTATTGTTGATAAGCATCAGCCGATCGCGTAGTTCAACCCTTCGGGCTTGACAGCTTGACGTCGGTTTGCCGAAAGACCAATGGTTCTAAAGGTTTCCTCGCCGCATAGTCCCATCTGTCAGTTTATTCAGCTTGATCTGCCGACTCGATCATGTCAACTTGGCTGGACAATATGACCGTGACTGCTAGTTGCTGCATTTTGCGCCTTTTGGCTCGAGAGTTTAAATAGGCCTGTTCTTCGCTCGAATACCGCAAATACAAATGAACGACTTAATCGACAACTCGCTTTCTTGAGTACCTCACGTGTATTGTGAAAAGTATGCTGTTACTCATGTGTGGATTCAGGGTGTGCAGGATCCCAATCTGACGGTGCCTTAAGCCACATCGCTGATGGAGCCGCAACAACATAGTGCGACTTATTGAGGATGGAGCTGACTTCAGCGTTTAATCACCAGGCTTTTAAAGTGTAGGTAAATATGTCTATGGAATGTGGACGTCCGAGGGCTAAAGAGAAACTCGAAGCTGACGAAAGAAATGCGGATTTCACGGTATCCCCATCGATAAGCAATCACAACAAAAAAGCGGCACAAAATAGACTATACTTATACTCCTAATGAAGCTGTTTATATATAAGGCTAAATTTCTGCAGCACTATGCAAATGGGAAGGCACTAAAGAACAAATTTCGACGTCGCGATTGAGCATGAGTGACACTTACGACGGGACTCCAGCCACGGAAACCACTTCTTGAATGACTTATGACTTGCTTCCAGATCCACACAGCCGGAGGGATTTGAGCACCTGTGAAGTCATTGTCACACTCCAAGCTTTATCATTAGACATGCGGAAATTATTCCGACCAGGTAGGACTCTCAAACGAGGTGCAAAGGAAAGCCAGTCGTTCCCATTCATTCTGGACGCTAAACTGAAGTTTCTTTTGGGTACGAGGTAAGCCAGGCCAGTAGTTGATCTCGAGAATGACCCTGTATTCGATATTTTCCAGGAAGACTAAGGTAAGGCAAAGCGAGCTGCCATAACTGCGCCTAAGATATGAAGATTGTATCACGAACATGATATTGCAACGTCAACATTCAAGGGGTTATTCCGCCAGAATACGAAGTATAAAAGCAGAGCGCAGGCTGCAGGGATTGCTGTGTTAATCTCAAGAAGAGATGTGGTCAAATCATGGGGAAACATCGCTGTCATCTGAGAGCAGAACCACAACGCTTGGGCGTAGGTCACCACTTTGGTGAAAGCATTCGCTCTACTCTTGTCTTGGATCTCGGTTCCAAGAATGTTAGGTAGCAATCCCGGGTCGTACTTGGCGACGAATTTGAGACCCTCGGTTGTCAAAGTCATACTCTATCCACCGTCGGGGAGATATTGCGTGTCAAGGTCGTTAGTGTTAATTGCAAACCAGTCCATTACTGCATAAATGGAGTGCGTCATGGTCCAAGGGGGAAGCCATGACAGCATAGGAGTCGCCAGCTATCACCTCATCAACATCACTCTGCTCACATAGGATCCCTGTCGCAAGTTTTGCAGATGTACTAATACAATTGAGAAGCAGAACAAGATATCCACAGAATGAAAGCCTTGTAACGAGGCGCACAGCACGGCTGCGGCTGCGATTGTAGGTAGCAATGATTGTCGAACCGCACGCGACTCCAGAGACAGACCGATCATGAAAGAGACAGTGCAGTGTCCAAAAACCGAGCAGCAGAGCACGGGCAAGACCTCAAAGTGCCCAGCAGACGACATAGAGAACCCCTACCTCGAAGCGACGTATCATTTGCTTGATGCAGCGACAGAGATAGCACGGTTCCACAATAGCTGCCACCACATGACGTACGGTGTAACCGCAAAACCTCGAATTTGTAAACTTGAGAAACAGTCTCGACCCCACCTCTGCTCGCAGTCATGTCGAGCATGCAGGAGAAGACACAGCCGAGTTTGCTCCTGCTGCAAAGTAAGGGCGCGCGTCTGCCGTCTTTGCAGTGGTGAAGCTTCTCGAAAGCACGCAAACGAATGTACCCAGGTAGCAATCGCAAAGTGAAAGGAAGCAAATGAGCCACTCGCCATTACACCAGCGCCTGCATCTTCGCTTGGCCATGCGCGGGAACTTTTCTTCGCCCACGTTGTCACCGCTGCCGCCATACTCTGCGAACGCTCCGCCTAAGGGACCAGTACTGCCAGCAACTGCTCCACCTTCACCAGAACTACCACTCATTGGAGTCACGATACCAGTGCAAGAGATCGAAGACATGCGCGCAACCCATATCCGTCCGCGCACAGCACCTGCGTCACCGGAGCGTCCAGGCACAGCAGTCAGCACGCGCTCCACAATTCGCCAAGTCCAGCCCTCACCAGACAGCCTTATCAATGCATTCGCAAACGGCTTCGCAGACGGCGGCACTCCAGGACCAGATAGAGCACCCGAACCCTCCTTCGAGCCCTTCCCACCCTTCAACTCCGCCGAAAAGGAAGACACGGCAGACGACGACCACGGCACGCACATTCCCAGCACCGAGCCGACCCTCCCAAACGTCACTCTGCGCCGCGGCGGCTCGCCACGCAAGTCCCGCTCTTATTCACCTCAAAAGTCCCGCAGCGAATCTCCCCGCAAACACATGGTCCGCACGCCCATACTGCCCGTACACCAAGAGTCACCTTCCTCATCGTACTCAGCCGAGCGCTGGGAAGTGCCTGATACGCCGTCGCCAGTGACGCGCGAGCAGCATAAACAGGCGTATGCACCGCTGCAAGTGCGGCGGCCCATTGCGGAGGCGAACCGTGAAGGAGAGCCAGCGGGGGGACAAGGAACGCAAGCCAGGATTGCGGATTACGTGCGCAAAGCAAAGAAGCAGCAGCGGGGTGAGAAGAGCAAAAGCTCAGACGCCGGACCATCGAGAGATGCCGAAGGGTCAGAGCCGACGAATCGCGTTGTACCGGCACTTCCACATATTGTGTCCGCGATGGCGCAACCCAGTGACACGAGGCAGACGTTGAGTCCGTTCTCAGTCGCGCAGAGACGGGCGCAGACAAACATGGAGAAGGGGCCAGCGCGCCATACCAGTGTGTCGCGGCGCAGTGAGGCGAGCGGTGCGAGTGTGGCCAGCAGGCACAGTATCTTCTCGACTCCGGGAAGGGATGAGATGGAACGGAAGAAGCCAATTATTGAGGAAGACGAGGGGCCGTTCGCGAAGGCCATGAGTGTGCGAGACCTGGAGCAGAGCAGGAGGAGGGTGAGAGAGGGGACGAGGGATGAGGAGGAGAAGAGCGAGAGGAGGGTTTGTGGGATGAGATGTGTAGTGATGTAGAAGCTTGTCGGGTTCGACTTGTGATATGGCGCTTGTGCCTTGAATTTGAGTTTGTGTAGCAAAGCAGTGAAGAGTGTTTGAAAACTTGGGCGTGAACAAGGATAAATGAAAGCGCGGTGGGGCGTGAGGGAGTCGTTCACAGTATACCTGTATCATGGTCCCGAAGTTCAAATGAAGGAAACCCTCACCTTCGTCCTGGATATTCACGCCTCATGCTCAAGCACTTCCTTTCCTTCCCCACCCACTCTCATTCATTCTCAACTTCCCAAACCAGCACGTTCATTACCACCTAACTCATCAAGTCGACATCACATAACGACATGGACCCTGGGATCATCTGCACCCGGCCAGCACTAATGCTACACGACGTTGCGGTCAACTGCCGGCGCATCTCCGCAACGCTGCCTCCAGACGGCTGGAACGACTCCGAGTATACCCTTCAGCAAAGCTAATCGGCAAGTCCAAGGCAATGAGTACCCCCGGAGAACCCTGAAGTTTGAACTGAAGCTGGTGTGCGTTTCGTGAAGCCCTCCACACCGGTGCCTGAGGAGGTCAAGGTCTATGAGCAGCCCGTGATGGTGCACCAAAGTTGGTGGCGATGCTTGCTTTGCAGTGAGCGCGGGCTGTCGAGTATCTTGTTATGTAGTTCTGTGGTTTCCAGAGGCGTCAAGGAGGAGGGTTGAAGCCATCAACATGTATGTTCGCCGCTTGCTCAGCATGTCTTTATAACACCATTACGCTGCTCTACTCTTCCTTCTCCCTCACCTCTGCGGCATGGTCAAGGGCGCAGAGGATGTCAGATCCAAAGACAATGGTCATGTATGCTGGGAAGATGACCCAAAGGCCACTGTTTAAGTCAGCGAATGCATCAAAAATTTGACTGAGGTTGAGACTTACTTCATAACACCATAGAAGAGGAAAATGGTAAACCAATCGTTGTGAGCGACATTTTCGAACTTCGAGAAGTACTCGTTGAAATCTGCTGCTGTCAGCCATGTTCCTTCCAGTGGCGCAGACGGCCCACTTACAGTAAAGCACCGTCTTACTCAGCGTCATGACCGCAGCCGTGAACCCAATGAGCAGCGCGCGATTACCATTCCTACCAGGCACTTTGCGCCCACCAGACAGCCATGTGCCTATTCCCCCACTCTGAACATCAAGACCGGTACCCGTTGCAGCCGGGACGCTGTGATAATAAATGACCATAACGTACAAGCCATACAGCACCGTCTCCACAGCATTAAGCGCTCCCTGCGCGCCACCAAAGCCATCATTGTTCTCCCATCCAGGCCATCCGTACACGTAGTCGATCGCGGCGTAGATCTCGTACGGCTTCCAGATAGGCCATTGCAGGGCGCCGCCGGCCATTGTGTGTGGGCGCAGCAAGATGTACAAGGTATCCCACAACACAAGAGGCAGAGACACTGCGAGCCATAGGATTGTGATGTTGGATGCGGTGTGACACCACGCTTTTTCGTTGACCTCGGATGGGGAGGGTGGCGCAACGGCTTCCACAGCTTTGGACGCACTTTCTTCTACGACCTTGGACGCCTTCTCAAAAGCTGCTGCTGCACGCCTTGCGACTGTCTTTGCAGTGGGCGAGACATTCGACGCAGCAGCCTGTGTCGCTGTCGTAGGGCTCGTTGGCGCGGGCGATGCGGTCGAGTTACGCGAGGGCCTCTTTGTTGGTGAGGGCTCGAATGCCGGAAAGTCGCCGCGAGGATGTTGGCGTGTGGCGACCATTGTGTCAATTGGAGCTTTGCGATTGCGACGGGGAGGTTTGTGGACAGAATTTCGCGTGTAAAGGCTCGCTGGAAGGGTGACAGGTGTTGTTATGGTACTTTCAGGCCTCGCACGTCACTGGTGGAGAGAGCCGGCATTTTCCCTTTCCGAATGCTTTAACCTTGAGAGGGAAGGTGCCGTTTCCTCTGTATGCCCGCAGGTGTCTGAAAAAACGCACACATCAAGATGCCGATGCGCCATTTGAAATTGATCTCAGAGAAGTCAGAGCTATCCCATGCATGGATTGCCTCGTTTGACACCGCATGGACGTCTGATGGAGCGTTTCCCCATGTACGGGATCCCTCGATTGACCCCGCATGGACGCCTGATCTGGCAACCGTCTTGGCTGACGATCTGAGCAGCACACCTTCGTACAGTATTGACGATTAGCCCTAGCTGCATCGTGCGCACACTCAGGTCCTCTGTGTATGTACTGTACATTCAACGCCCTCGGGATCGATTGCCTGGTCCTTCTGGGCTACCTCCGTCTTGGTGAAGAAGAAGATCAATTCTAGACATACCCAACAGGTCTTATCCACTATGGTCACGATATCGCAACGTCTGCTTGTTGACCTGGGCCAGCAACCTCCTCGGAATAAGGTGAAACAGGTGCGTGAACGTTGCTCCAACGTATGTTGGAGTCTTACCTTGATATTGTACTGTTTGCAATGCTCTCTACGATATGAATGGTGGAAGGAGAGAGGAGTAAATAACTTACTGCCCCTGTTTCCGTCTGTGCAGGCCGACGTTGACAGTCCCTCATGTCGTAGAGAGAGCTCGATATGACAAAACAATTAATATTCCAGCAGCCCTATCGATACAAGAAGTGCACATCATTGCTGAAGACCTCACATTCCCAAAGCGTGTGTCCGGTCTTTGCATGACATGAGAACCGGTGTGATGAGAGCACTGACGATCGATGGTTCTCCGCGCCGCGCGGGTAGGCGCCGGGATGCTGTCGCTGTTTTCGCTGAATCGAGTTCGGTCTCCAAGCATGCACCCTTGACTCCTTAATCTCCTCGGGTTGCCGCGCCACCACCACCATGGGTAAACGATTATCGACAACCTTGTCAAGCCTGTTAATGAGAGCGATAGAGCTCGTGGTCACTCTAGACGGAGCTATAATACTTTATGCTAGGGTTCAAGCCATCGATCGGTTTGTGATCATGTTGGTCCGCGGCGTTCGTTGGTGGATCGACAGGACGCAGGAACAGACGAGGATTGAGATCTAACGTGCATACGCCACATCCTTGATCGACTGGCCGGCGAAGCGAAATGGTGAAGTGCAGCAAAAACGAACAACATAGTTGGGGTAGATCACAGCATAATAACAGCAGAGCCAAGCTGCAAGGATCGAGATTGCTTTGCTCCGGCAGCGACGCCGCTCATCTGCAGTTGAGATGACGATGCAGTTAAGCGCAACACAACCGTAAATCTCGCGGAAAACCAGATTTTGTTTGCACGAAGATGGCGACACTACCTCCGCAGCGTACTCTGGCAGCCGGCAGGTCTCCCAGTGCATTTTGCCTTGCGGGCGTGCATCGGCGGCTTCAGACTCATCGTGCATAAGTGGCGATCAGGCCATCCGAAACACTGAGCGCCCTCGCCGCTGGGCAAGTTTCGAGATCGCAGAGCTTGGCTACGGCAAACCCTCGCCCGCATTGACCACAGCGGAGCTGGGCGTTCGTCATTTGTGTGAAACGCCCGTTAGTCTGTCAGCGGCAAGGCAGTTGACTGACAAGCGGCGAAACAAAGGGTGGCGTGGAGGTAGCAGTGACGCGGTGGTTGATGTCGCGTGAGCGCTGAATGTGAGTTGATGTACCCACAATGAGGATGTCGGGTGCGCTGAGTTTGGATAGATTGCAGGCTTGCTTTTTTGTTGTCGCTTTGCGTTCGCCTGCAGCAATAAAACCTTGTAAGGAGGACTTAGGGCCTCGAATTGATGATGTCCAAGAGACGCAAGAATGGAGCTTATGCAGCAGGTACCGCTTGCACTTGCACTGAGCTATGACTGCGAGTTTACTCTTGGGCACACGTCGATACCCTCTGCAAGTATAGCCGTTATCGAGCTGTCAAGGCGCAGGCTATACCTCGATAGCAGCGCCACCGACTTTAGCGAGCATTGTGTTGACGACTGCAGATATGCGTGTTACATCAAGCTGCCAAGTATCGCGATGGTCTGGAGCCGCCCGCGTCGTACAACTGCTCCAATTAACCCTATCGAAAGAGCTTGTCTCAGAGTGCCAGCACCTTTGCATTGCTTGACAGCCGGGCATCTGCATGTCTTCCCCAAATGGCGGGCACACTGGCGCCTCTTGCCTCAGCGGCAAAGAAGTGGGAGGCTACTCATGACATATGCTCCTGCAGCGAGGTCCTGGCTTGTGTCAAGGTGATGGGTCACGCAAAGCCTTCTTCAAGATGACAATGGCAACGAGCTTATTGAGGTTCGCCGTGACATTGAGTCGATGATCGCATTGCTGCAGGAGCGTGACCAAACATCGAGCGCCAGTCACAGAAGCAACGCAGGACAGCTCTGGAGGTGTGTTGCCTGGCTTCATTCATGCAGAAGAAGTGCGGTATTCGGGGCGAGGCGGCCACAAACCATGGAATCAGCGACAACGAATCGTGGACTCGAGCGGGCGTTAATTTGGCCGGTCTCTGATGGAAGAATTCGTATTGGCAATAATGTCACCGACAAGATACCGCGTACTGAAGACCGTCTGCTGTCGCACAACAGCTGCTTCCTGCGGAGGATCTTGTAAACTGTTGATTGACGCGGCTGCAAATGGCGAAAGCGCCGCTGTAAATCTAGGCTGAAGGCAGGAATGAGCCTGTGGTTGCTTAGGTGTTCCAGACAATATACTGACACGTGATGAAATATCGTAGAGCTGGCGCCCACGCCCACGCGTCTGTCTCGAATTGCGTGTCTCGCAGCGAACCACTGCGATTGAAGCGCCCAGCAAGATGACGCAGCGCGCATCCATCGTGAAGTCGGAGAGCTGAATCCTTCGGGACGAAGGAGCATTTGAAACGACCATTTTCGCCTGTGGCTTGCGGAGGCGCCGTTTCAGCGTCCGCAGTCCCGCCCGGGCGCCGAATGGCAGCCAACGAATCTAAGCCTCCTGGAGCACCACCCCGGTCCCTGCAACGCTAGGCCATGATCCAATCGACGCCTGCAAATGGCCTCTGATAATCAAACTCTCATCCCTTCATACCCGCCGCCGGCCGACGGTTACGAGGGATATTCTCTTCTTTTTCCCCAACTCCGTTCGCCCAAGTCGTTCTTTACTTCATTTCAGTCCTGCCGTGCAGCCTCACGCCTCCCCGCAAGCTTGTACAAGACACTCCCCTGGTGGACGATTTATCGAGGCAGATCGCACGTCTCGACTCGTATCTGCGATCAGTCACCTGGACTTCTGGACCTGCCCTTGCTTCACTGCTCTCGTCGACCACCGCGGGCGCTGTCAACCTTTCCCCAGACGTCGAGTGAGCATCCACACAAGCCTCTGTGTCACCACCCGCCTCTGGCTTCACGGACGTGCCTGTGAGAAGCTAGATCGACGCACACACTCAGTTCCGTTTTTGGATTCACGGCTTTCGCCTCTTACGCATTCTGTCAGTTGCCGGCCAAGACAGATAACACTCACTACCCCAGGACGTTTAAAGACCTGCTCCATCTGGACTTGTCTGTCATATCACAACAATGACTCTCTCAGAGATCTTTGGCAGCCTTGCCAAGCGCGCAGGACACGGCGAGGAGGACCCTACCGCTGGACTTGAGAATATCGATATTCAGAACTACCTCGGCCGCATCTGGTGGTGCTTCGTTGTGGTCTTTGCCCTTTATCAGGTCATCCTCTACTTCGTCCGCTACGTTCGCACAGTGTCATGCCTGAATAACGACACTCAACGCTACTTCTCCATTCCCAACCACTTGTATGCTCGCTTCAAGAAATCATGCCTGGATGCACCCCTCTGGCGCACCCGTCACCACCGTGAGTTTAAGATGTCCTCTGCCCTCGGCATGGGTACCCTCCCCAGCCGTCTCCAGAGTTTCTTCCTGGTCGGGTACTTCGCCGTCAACATCGGATTCTGCGTCTGGAAGATCGACTACAGCAGCTTTTCGGCCGGTGCTGGTGAGCTACTAAGCCGCTCCGGTGTCATGGCTGTCATGAACATGATTCCCCTCTTCCTCCTGGCTGGCCGCAACAACCCTGTCATAAAGCTCACCGGCATCTCGTTCGACACCATGAACCTGATCCACCGCTGGTTTGGACGAATTGTCGTTCTCGAGGCCCTTGCCCACACCATCTGCTGGATCGCCAACAAGGTTCAGTCTAGTAAGTAGAAACAGCATTAATCGCAGAGCTGATCGCTGACTAAGATACAGAGGGCTGGGGTGCTGTCCAGGCATCAATCACCCACAGCGAGTTCATCATGACCGGGTTCATCGTACGTTTACTTGAATGTGACACGTGAATAACCGCTAACATGAAGCAGGGCACCGTCGCATTCACCTTCCTCCTCATTCAATCGCCCTCCCCCATCCGCCACTCCTTCTACGAGGTCTTCTTGCACGGCCACATCGTCGGTGCCGCGCTTGCCCTCGGCGCCGTCTGGGTCCACTTGAAGGAACGTCCTCAGCAGTTTATGCTGTACGGTGTTGTCGCTATCTGGGCAGCTGAGCGCTTCATGCGTTTTGCCCGTCTCGTTGTCAACAACGTTGGCAACGGTGGGTCTTCGGCAGATGTTGAGGTCCTCCCTGGTGACGCTCTTCGCATCACCGTCAAGATGGCCCGTCCATGGAGCTTCCGCCCAGGCCAGCACGCCTACCTTTACATGCCTTCAATCGGTCTGTGGACTAACCACCCCTTTTCTATTGCGTGGAGTGACGAGGAGGAGGACCCTCACCACGTCAACGAGAAGAGCCTCCCCATGACCAGCACCGATCTTGCTCTTCAGAAGTCCAAGACCAGCATGTCCTTCATCGTCCGCCGACGAACTGGCTTTACCGACAAGCTCTTCCGTAAGGCAGACTTGTCTGCATCAGGTCGCTTCTCTACCACCTGCTACGCCGAGGGCCCGTACGGTGGGGAGGATCTAAGCTCGTATGGTACAGTTATGCTGTGGGCGGCTGGTATCGGTATCACTCACCAGGTTCCCCACGTTCGTGACATCGTCGCTGGTTACGCCAACGGCACCGTTGCTACACGCCGTCTCACACTTGTCTGGATCATCCAGTCTCCAGAGCACCTTGAGTGGATCCGCACTTGGATGACACAGATCCTCTCCATGCCTCGCCGCCGTGAGATCCTGAAGATCCTCCTCTTCGTCACTCGTCCTCGCAGCACAAAGGAGATCCACTCCCCGTCGTCGAGCGTACAGATGTTCCCTGGCCGACCCAACGTCCAGAGCCTTGTCGACCAGGAGATGCAGGAGGGCATCGGTGCCGCTTGCATTAGCACATGCGGTACTGGTGGCCTCGCTGACGAACTCCGTCGCGCTGTCCGCAACCGCGAGCTGCAGTGGAATGTCGACTTCCGCGAGGAGTCGTTCTCATGGTAAACGACTCACCACCCATCACTTATCTGCGTTGTTCTTCCATCGGTATACCCCCATGTCACGACAATATACACCATCTACTCGTCACCTCCAGTTAAGATCTACTGCTATATAGTTTGTCGGTTCATTGTACACATTCCATTACCTTCGTCCGGCGCTGCCGTCTTCTTTCAACATACTCTCCTTAACATCTTCCCTTGTCTACTGGGTAGAGCAAGGGCGCTAAGTAGGCTTGGCTCATGAATGATAGCATGTTGTCATCACAGTCTTCTATTGGGATTGTGTACTGTATATATGGGTATCTCTATCCTGAGGAATCAACGACTATCACACGATGACTGCTTGCATTTGACATCTTAGTGCATCACTTCAGGACTTTGTGTTGTCGCATCGTGCGTTTCCTCCATGGCAAACCGGTCTTGTATACCCTTCCACCCTCGCATCACTACATCAGCCATCACCGATCCCCGCCCTCCTAGCTTCCTCACCGCCTCCTCGACACTCACGAGATGACTATCATACGCCGCCTCCTCTTCATCAACACCTGTTCCCTCGTGGTGCCTCGGCTCATACTCCCTCGGCTCCTGTCTGACCCTCTCCTTCAGCGTCAGACCATTGGGATACGCTGGCGGCGGTCTATATACCCCACCTACTTCCGTCTCCAACTCGTCCTCCAGATCTGGCGGCAGCGTCTCGGCAATATACCAGTACAGTACATACTGCATGTTGTAATAGCCAAGCGGCATTAGCTGCATCCAGACAGGCTCCGCAGTGAGCGGTGGCGAGGCGACGCGCGGGTGGGCTTGGGGTTGGCGGTGTGACGTGGGCAGTGGGAGGAGGCGGTTGCGATAGCCTGACTGCGACATTGCATCAGCACGTATTCGCGTTCCCAGCGTTCTAGTCGAACGTTTATCATGATGGTAGGCAAACCTCCTCGTAGCCCTCCCGTTCGGCGCCCGTGCGATTGTCTTCTCCTGCGTCCCGCCGCCCTTTAGGCAGGAAGTAGGATATCTTCCCATTCTTGCGCGGCGCGCTGCAGATCACGACGCGCGTCGATGCAATGTGGAAGATCGCCACACCCCCTCCAACCACGAGGTCTTCACCCGAGAATTGCGCAAACACAGGCTCTTCAGATGAGCTCGGCGGTTGTGATTCGACTGTGCGAGGCATGGTGGGGGCTGGTTCGTAGGTCGTAGATGGGAGGTGGGTGCACATATGAATGTTTGCTCAGGTTGTGGGCGCGCAGAAGATGGTCTTGTAGCCTGGCCAGTGGCTGCAAGGCGCTGTGGGAGGCATTGTTATTGTTTTACGTGTGTTGGTGCCTCAGGCGGACGTTGCCATTTGAAGTTCACCGGCGTTGAGGCAGGTGCCCCGCCAATGATGTGAGTAACACTTGGCCAACTAGAGAAAATTTACAATCACGACCGATGTTTCCAAGCAACCGAGAACGGCTGCGTCCGATTGTGAGGGTAGGGTGTTTCATTTTTATGATTATATAAATTTAAATTTTGCTGCTCCTGTCATCAACAGCAGTTACAGCTGGCCTAATGGCCCAATGGCAAGGCGCTTGACTACGATCATTAAGTAATCAAGAGATTCCAGGTTGTAAGTACTTTCACGCCCAGCGTTCGAATCGACCCTAACGATATATGAAATAGCGACCCCTGGTTAGGTCATCCCAATATCTTTTTGCAAGTCAACGTCTCCGTGGTGCTAATTGTTGATGCGGATTTGCAAACAGTGTCGGAAGGCTTTGTTCTGTGCCCTTCTGCATGCTCTTTGGTGTGCTGTAGACAGCGGGAAATTTAAATGTTGGTAGGTGCCATAGGCACGGCTTGCTTATTTCGCTGTCTCCTGGACTTTCCAAATCTTCAACAGGTCACAGTATGTATCATACTCTGCGGTGAACTCTCAGATCTCGGGAAACAACCCGACTTTCCCATTTTAACGATCTGGTCCAAGTGCCGTGGTCTAATCGACTTCGCCTGGCCGTCCACGGAAGGTCAGAAGATCAGGGTGCGCCAGCTGTCCGTCTTTCCGAGAGTCAGAGATGCTCAAGGGATGTTAGTGGTCAATGACTTTCGTTGAGCGTGTCTCAACTGGCGGAGACCACCTCATCTGAAAGAGGCCGAGTGGCCACATGTACCATGTAATAGCGTTTAAGAGCAGGGCAAACAGTCACTCCACTGCTTCGGACGTCCACAGTACCCCCAGGGAATTCAGGCATCGTAACAAGATACCGCTAGCGACGATAGTTACATTCATCATCATCATCATCATCATCATCATCATCATCATCATCATCATCATCATCATCATCATCATCATCATCATCATCATCATCATCATCATCATCATCGGTGATTTCCGTATTCGAATCCGTTATTTAGTCAAAGCTACTGACATGTACAGCCAGCACTATATCCGAAAGATGTACCATGAGGCTCACGGAGCTGAGATCCTTCTTGATTATTAAATCAACAATGAAAGATTCGTCACCGCAGCCAAAAGGATATACTCGAGGCCGTCCAGAAGTTTCGCCGGACGACCTCGGGAGATGCTGTAAAGAAGAGCTTTGACGCGTAGGGGCATGGTCTGTGCCTCATCTGGCAAGACTACAAGACCGGGAGGAGAAGCGTACCCTCCTGATTGTGAAAGCCCGGAAGAGCATTTACAGCCTAGAGAACAGCCAAGAATCTTGTATGAAGTCGCCATTCATCATGAACGAGCCGGCTGCCTTCACAACCCTTTTCCCGATGATGCGATGTATCTCATAGAAGTAAACCCAGGACAACATCGAGATGTCCACTCACTTCGACTTCCTCACCACAACAGCATCTCTATGCCACTTCGTAGCCAGAATCTGCTCCCTCCACCACCAGCCCAGGCCAACCGTCACACCCGGACCCGCAACCACAAGCGTGATCAACCCTCTAACAACAATGCTGACCCAGCTAGCACCTACCATGCCCACCCTCTTGAGATCTCCGAACAAATATAGCAGCCATAAAAAACATGCCCCAAAAGAGAAAATCTCATCAAACTGCAAAAACGTGCGGATGAACTCATCGCCCGTCTTTACAACGGTGAGGTCCGGGACGAACAGCACCCAAGGCGGAAAGGGCGCGGCGTAAAGCGTATACCACCACGTCGCCGTCGATATTGCACAAAGTGAGTAAATGGTGTACTTGATCACGGGCAGATCCCTGCTCGGATTTTTCATTTGGTCCTTCACCACCGTATCCGACATGACGGTCTTCTTGAGCACAAACTGCAGAATTGTCGTCCAGACGGCGAAGGGCTGCCATATCCAGTCCGCTGCGTGGCGCGTGGTGGGATCGATCCAGGAAGAGAATGAGACGAAGTTGGGTAAGTAGTACGTTAGCAGCATGACGGGGAGAACGGACGCGGTGTAGGAGAGGTCAGTGAGGCGCATGTCGCGGGCGCGGAAGTTCTCAATAGGAGACTGGATGTAGTGGACTAGGCACCAGAGGGCCATCAGGACGCCGATGCCGAAGAATTGCATGTTGTAGCCGAGGATGATGGGACTGTTAGGGTTGTCAGTCGCTATATTTCGGTGGGCGAGGTCTTACTTACGCATAGGACAAGGTCAGGATATTCGCCCTCCGGGAACTCTCGATGAGCAGGATGGAGTACACGATCCCGCCATCGGTCAGAAAGCTGAGGCTTTGCCAGCTGCAAGCAAGGTCGACGAACTGGATCGAGGCAAAGCATGCAACGAATGCTCTATATCTGCTGTCAAGAAACTCGACGCCGTAGAAGCTTTGTAACGTCTCGACATGAACAGCTTCACCGATCTGATTGTGCACGCCCTGCTCTATAATGTTGCCGATGCGCTCGACCACGGGTGGTAGACATACGCTCCACATGAAGTAGAGTGCAGCAGCCATTATACCCAGGAAAGGCAGACCTCGGACGGCTCTACATAGCTTTGATTCAGTCTGGCCAAGCCCTTGAGAAGGGTTGAAAGGCATGGTACCGTGCAGTGATCGTGCAGGTGTAGGCAAGTAGTCAAGCTTGACAGCGCCAGTGATCATATCACACGTAAGATTCGTGAAACTGTATTGTGGGGTTAGCCGGATCTCATATCAACTACGTAGGTCGAGTGCCCGAAGACACCGAAAAGAGTAAAGACGATGCGCAGCTCTGCTAAGCTGATTGTACGCGTCTCGTCTTGCGAGCGCGCCGATTGGCTAGTACGGCGCCTTTCACAGGGATCCGTATTCACTTCTGACATCGGTCACTTACAAGTCGCCAGCATTAGGGAGGACCCAGAATGCAAAGATCTTATCTTTGAGTGTTGCGAGCGCGTGCAGGCGTGTCAGGCGATTTGCAGCCTTCAGCACGGCTGTCAGACGGATGTCCCGGAGCGCCTGGTAGTTTCCAAGGTGAGTTTTGATGGTCTCGTAGCTTGGCTTCCCCTTCTCGGCCGTATTGACCATTTTTTTGACTTCATTTGCGAGAGCAGCGGCAGTCTCCATTGCTGCGTTACCGCCTGCGCCCATGTTCGGTGTCATCTTATGGACGCAGTCACCTACACAGGCGATACGACCCCAGGACCATCGCTTCAATTGAGCCTCTTCTATCGGAACTAGGGTGTATGTTCTCCTGTTCTTCCAGAGACCATCAAATGTCAGCTCAGGCGTGATGTGAAACTTCTCGATCTTTTGCGCAAAGGCTTCGGCATCCTCTTTGGTGTATCGCGGGAGCTCGTTGGCTTTGTCTGCAGATTGGTCAGTCAACGAGACAATCGGAACGGTTGTCTCCCTTGAAGGTCTTGCTTGTGTTGAAACTGTACTCGCAAAAAAGAGCCATGGGAAGCGAGGGCAACTTGTACGTACTGTAACGGTCAGCTTGAGAGGACGATGCACAGAAGATGAATTCTCACCATGTCTTGTCCAACTTCTTGAACACAAACCAGTACACCTTCTGCATGCCTCCTATGATCAATGTAGAGAATCCCTCGTCGTAGTTTACAGTGACCTCGCCTTCGACAATGCCCTTGGTCTGAGAAGAGATGCCGAAGAGACATTGATACTCTGCGAAGAGCAGATTCTGATCTGAGGGATCGAACAAATTCTGCTCATGCAGATGAGCAAGTCGCCACATCTCATTGCGAACAACGCTGTGGACACCATCGCAGCCGATCAAGATGTCGCCGCTGATTGTAGTGCCGTCTTTGCAAGTGACGACGACTCCGCTTTCGCTGTGATCGACCTTCGAGATCCTCTTCTGCAATTTGATCTTAGACTTATCGTTAAGGTTCTCGTACAGGGTACGTAAAGCATGCTGTCGATCAACGAACATCGCAGGGTAATTGAACCTTCCAACATTGTTAGCCAAGCTCTAGATTTGATTTGAGACGAACCACTCACCGAGCCTCAACGAGTTGAATACCGATGTTTGCGAAGAACTGCTTGCCGTGATGGTCGCGACTTCGAGTTTTCCGCAGCGGGGAGGCCTCCTGCTCGATGGCCTCAAAGCATCCAAGCTGATCAAGAATCCGACCACCGTTCTGAAAGATCCCGATTGATGCGCCGACCATTGGCGCGATGTCGTCCCTGGCTTCGAGGAGTATGTAGTCAACACCAGCTTTCTCCAGCGCGTTGGCAAGCGTCAGCCCCGAAATTCCGCCTCCGGCAATAATGACCTTAAACCCCGTTGCTATCATTTTGTTGGATGAGTGAAGAACCGACTAGCTGATCGACTGCGGATGGAGAGACGGTGTCAATTGTGACGGTGCTCAAGGGATGCCATTTACTGCGCGCGTCAAGCATGTACTTATGCCACACCACCCTTGTAAGGACGCCCGAGATCTGTAGGATTACCATATCCTCCCTAAAGTGGGCCAATGCTCCGCGATAGTCGAAACGGGTATCCGTTGCGGACGCACACGGCACATGTTGTGTCCAGACTGCAGAGTCTACTTCTGAACGCCGAAGTGTCAGCACATACTCGAACGAAAATGGGGAGAGGCGGAGAGGCGGACGAGCACAAAATTCTCGTTGTCTGCGTGCGATTGGCCGGTATACCTGAGCAAGTTAGCAATAGGTTTCATGTCGCGCTGCCGAGGACTCCAAGATCCACCTATTGGTGCTCACGTCAGCTCAGGGTTGGCGTGTCCGTGGACTCGGCTTTTCAGCAGAACACTGTGTTCACATTGGGGCATGACTGCGGACTCTCGAAGGGATGTCGTTGATTCGGTCTGCTAACGCAGCTCCGTCTCGAAGCGGCGCCATCACCATCAACATACTAATCTCACTCCCCGAAGGAACGCTCTTCCCCTTTACGTGACCACAGAGTACGTCAGACCTTGCACTTCAAGATCACACGACTCGCCGAGCGGTTGTAGCCATATCCGACGAAAAGATCCAGTAATTGCGCAAGCCTGCGCGCTTTCTGGATCTTGCCGTAATAGTGTGTGCTCTCCTTCTACGAGCATTGTTATGAGCTTTCCCGCCTTTGCTCATTCATAGCTTCTTACCCTTGGCCGCCTTCGCTTTCGCCTCCTTAACCTTTGCGGCCTCCTTCTCCGTTTTGGGCGCCTCCATGCTGCGTGTGAGCAGCTTTGGAAGGAACTTGCCCACTCGTTCCTGGTAGACCTTGTACTCCGGGTACTTGCCTGCGCTCAACATTTCTGTCAACCAAGTGCTAGCCTGAAACAGTATGAGATAGGAGAAAGCGCCAGCGAAGGTCCAGTTTGTAAAAGTGTAGCTTTCCAAGCAGCACCACTGGTACAGGAACACCCAGAACGTTTGCTCAGCAGCGAAGTTGGGGTGACGCGACCATGCCCACAGGCCGCTGGTGTTGAAGCCACGGTCCAGCTGCTCGCGTGTGTATTTGTAGTCGCCGGGTACCTTCGCGGTCTTATTGTAAGCGCTCTTTGCCTTGTGGAAGATCCACTGCTGCTGGTCGGCAAAGAACTCAATGATGACAATGACGAACATGCCTTTGCTAAAGGCTTGGTCGTAGCCAGAGAGTTCGTTGCCGGTGATACGCGAGGTGAGGAGGAGGACGTACGTCGGCGAGGTAATGATCCACAACAGGATCTGCGGTCCGAGTCAGCGGCGGGCAGTGAGTTTGCGGAATTAGCACCTACGTTCTGCGCCAACGAGATGAAGATGATGTTGAAGATGAACATGGCGACTGGGCCAACGTAGTCCTTGACTATGTTCCATCTGTAATCCTCGCTTCCAACCTCATAACCGCCCTTTCGCCAGTAGTTGAACGTCAAACGCGCGCCCCAGATGACCGACAGAGCCATGACGTGATCAACCCTCGCGGCTGGCAGGCCATTCAGGTGCGCCCAAACATCGTAGTGGACGTTGTAGATGACGGGGAGGATGCTCCACAGACGGTCGACCTGCGAGTAGTTGCGGTTGATCTCGGCGACGACAAAGACGACAGCGGTCATAAACAGCGCGAAGGCGAGACCCAGCATGAGGGGGTTCGTCGAGGTGTAGACATTGAGCAGAGCATCACGGCTGTTGATGCTCTCAATGATCCTGTACGGCAAGTCGTAGAGCTGCGGGAGGTACGGCTGCACGGTTTTGCTGAAGTCAGCGCATTCGGGCAGCTTCTTTACAAGTGGCAGCGCCAGATCGAGGGAAGCGCGTGGCACAAGCATCGTTTCGCAGATTCTGAACAACAGAAGGCGATGGTAGGGACAGAAGCGCGCGCAATGACTGACGAGGGTCTTCGATGCGTGAAGACGAGATGACCTCATGGAAAATCTGACCCACTTGTACAGCTAAGCCGCGCTAAAGAGCACCAACTCGCGCCTTCCCTGTTCAACGCGCTCTCACGTGCAGGCCTATAACTTTTCTGCCTCCTTACAACTGCAAGCTCGATGATCGCCGCAACACGCCAAAATGACGAATGTGCTGTGCGTAGCGGAGAAGCCGTCGATCGCAAAGGCGGTCGCCAACCATCTCGGCGGTAGAGTAACAACTGTGCGTAGAAGACGTTCGCCCATGAACGGCAAAGGTGAGATGGGGCAGCTGACTTGACTCAGGACAGCGTTCGTGGTATTCAGTGGGTCAAGAACTACAGATTCAACTTTCATTTCCAGCAATGGGGACAGTGCAACGTCACGTTCACATGCGTTGCTGGCCATATTGTAGCTCAAGACTTTACCGAACGGTACAGGAAGTGGCACTCTTGCCCACCCGCAGATCTGTTCGAGGCTCCTATACAAAGCTTCATCGCGGAGGTGCGTTACCGAGCCTGACGGTACTTGTTCGTGAATCGATTAACACTCGATCAGGACAAGAAGGTAGTGGCAAGCAACATAGAGTCACAAGCTCGCGGTTCGCAGATTCTCTTCATCTGGACCGATTGCGATCGAGAGGGCGAGAACATTGGAACCGAGATTCGCGACATCGCCTTGAAGGTGAACCCACGACTTCGTGTTTACCGCGCGCGGTTTAGCAACATCGAAAGGGCGCAAGTTTTCTTCAAAATCACAGTTCTTCACACACAATGCTAATCTGCTCCAGTCATGTCATCCACGCTTCGCAGAACCCCGTACAGCTTGATGATGCCCAGTCAAACGCAGTCGCCGCTCGCATGGAGCTCGATCTACGTCTTGGTGCTGCGTTCACGCGCATGCAAACACTGAACCTGCAAAACATGATTCCTGTACGGAGCAACGAACGGGGCAAGCTGATTAGCTACGGCTCCTGCCAGTTCCCTACCCTCGGATTTGTGGTTGATCGATATCTTCGAGTGCGTAATTTCATTACAGAGGCCTTCTGGTACATCAAGGTGCATCACACCAGGGATGACGTGGAAGTCAAATTCAACTGGCAGCGAGGCCATCTTTTCGATCGCATCGCCGTTATCTTGATCTTCGAGAGGTGCCTGGTCTCGAAGACGGCAAAGGTTACGAAGATGGCCAAGAAGCCAACCAAGAAGTGGAAGCCGCTCCCTCTTACGACCGTTGAGCTGCAGAAGATGGGCAGCAAGTTCCTGCGTATGACATCGCAAGAAGTCATGAAAGTCGCCGAAGATTTATACACAAAAGGATGGATCAGCTACCCGCGTACTGAGACCGACCAATTCGATCGAGGCATGGATCTCCGCAGTATTGTCTTTCGACAGATCCAAGACAGCCGCTGGGGACCCTTCGCACAAGGCCTAATGAATGGCGGCTTCAACCAGCCGCGCATGGGTCGCAGCAACGACAAGGCACACCCACCTATCCACCCCGTCAACTACGTGGCCTCCAATGCGCTTCACAGTGAGAACGAACGCAAGGTGTACGAATTTGTCGTCCGTCGCTTTCTCGCCTGCTGTTCTGAGGATGCGGCTGGTGAAGCCACAGATCTCGAGATCGACTATGGGTCAGAGATCTTCCACGCGCACGGCTTACGGGTCATCGCACGAAACTACCTTGACGTGTACCCGTACGACAAATGGGAGAGTAGCCAACAACTACCGCAGTACACTGTAGGCGAGGCCTTCGAACCCACCGAAGTCAACATGCTCGATGGCAAGACGTCAGCACCTTCTTACCTCACCGAACCCGAGCTCATCGCTCTCATGGACGTCAACGGCATTGGCACCGACGCAACAATGGCCGAACACATTGCCAAGATCCAAGAGCGCGAGTACGTGATCGCACGACCCAAAGGCGGGGCTGCAGGTAATGTCGGCAACAACGCAGGCAGAGGTCGCGGCCGAGGAAGAGGGGGTGGTGCTCGAGGAGGCCGTGGCGGCGCAGCAGCGGGTCCCAACGGAGGCGGGAGAGCGGCAGTTGGCGGAGTGCAAGAGTTCATTCCAACGACATTGGGTATCGCCCTTATCGAGGGGTATGACAATGTGGGTATTGAGACCAGCCTGAGCAAACCGTTTTTACGCAAAGAGGTGAGCGATATATGAAGGGGGATGGTTGCTTCATCGAGTGGATATGCTGACCCAGCGCAGATGGAACTCCAGATGAAAGCCATCTGCGAAGGGCGGACGACGCGCAACGACGTCGTGCAACAGAACCTGGATCAGTACCGCGCCGTCTTCAACCGTACCGTGCAGCAGATCAACATTCTCAAATCTGTGAGTCACGACATTCTCCGAGCGTTACGCGTAGGAAAGGTAGGCTAATATAAGCGAGGCTATCACCAAGTACGTGGTTCAGGCGAATCACGGCTGACCTGTAGTCCACATGCAAACGCTTGCGCCAAACCAGATCCACTTGCGCCGGACGTGTCGCGGGATCTTTGCGAGAGATGCACACACGTGTGTAAGCTTGCTACTCCCCGCGCTCCACGGCGCACTCGATGCATTTCGCTATGCAGTGCCGCGATGTGTGCTTGTCACAAAGAGGGGCCTGCGCGTAGCGAACATCGGAGCGAGGTTGATAGCGGCACATGGTAATCCCGTGCACACTGATAAGGCCAATGGCTGTTGTGACTGCGAACGCATGGGGGCTCTGGAGGTTGGACGAAGGCTCAGGCCTCGGCTGGTCTCGGAGCAGAGGCAACAGCAGCACAGACTTCCAAGAGCGCCTCTGACAGGCGCCACGATGTTTGTGGAAAGACATCAGCGAGGTACAAACGCAGCTTTCCGATGTAACCATCATGACATTTGCGGCGCGCGCAAGGGCAAGGCACGCAAATTGATTCCGTCCCTGCTTCCAGCGTGGGTACCTGCTGACAGATGGGGCACCTGGCGATGACGGCTATGAAGAGGTGTGACACGCCGCTGCCAGCACAGCCAATCAGGCGGCAGTCGCGATGCCATGCGCCTGCCCGACACGCATCTGGTTCGTCCACTTCCTTGGTTCCCGACAGCCATATGCAGGTGGGACTCTACCAAACGCGGCGGCCCTTATCACGCAGCTGACTCCCACACTAAACACGACTACAAAGCACCCACCACGCGCACATTGAATATTGCACTCCTCACGAACACCCATCCTCGCTGCTCATTACAGCTTCTGCTCGCCACCACTTTGACGCGCCTCCTGTTTGATACGCCCGGTCCGCCTGCCTGCTCCCCGGATCGCCGATCCGCCAAACGCGCTCGAACCGGCCGACGACCAAGCAACGCCGCTGCAGCTTGCCCGTCGAATCGCCAGCACACAGCAGCAATTATCCCTATCCACCGCTGCCGAACCAGTCGCACAAGACAGCTCTGCTGCTGTCTCTAAACAAAGCCCGCCAACCCCTTTATCTGCGCAGCCGCTGCTCCGCTCAGACGCCGCCTTCTTGAGTCACCGCGCGTCAGCTCCTGCATCCAGACACTCAACTCCTTTCCCACCACAACAAACTCTACATCCGCAAATATGGCGACTATGATCCAGAAACCCGTCTCCAACATTGCTGCCGCCTTTGCTGCCCAGCAGGCCTCCTCCAACATTTCCATCGCCCACGACGGCGTCAACGCGGCCTTGACCGGCTCCCTGATGACGCCTCCGTCTTCAATATCGCCGACCCTTCCAGCGCAGAAGCGCAGGCCGGCCATGCCACTCGCTGGAAGGGTATACACGCCGGAAACAATGGACTTCGACCTGCAAGACGCGGTCGAGCACGCTGCGGCGCAAGATCAGCCCTCGGCACTGTCCAAGGAGGCGCTCGCCGGCCTCGACGCCACGCGTCAAATCACGGCTGCCATGTTGGCAAAGCACTACCTGCCTGCCATCATCGCCGGCCACGGTGCCATGCCCATCCGTGAGATGATGGCACACCTCACCCAGTCGGTCCCTGGCTTCTCGGGGCTAGCACCCGCAAAGGCGAGGAGGCTCGTTGTCGCTGCGCTGGAACATCGCGCTGGCGGCGGGATGCACGGCGAAGTCAAGTTCGAGAAGGTTGGCTGGGGTAGGTGGAGCGTCGCTGGCTCAACACAGGCCCGCGGTCTGCCCATCGGCAGCCTTCGTGCCTGCAGTGGAGCAACACCACCCGCCAGTGTGGACAGCACTGCTGGTGGACTGCATATCCCCAGGCTGCGTCAGGAGCGCGACGCGTACCAGGGCAGCTGGAATGCTGGCTCGTGGTCGCCGCCTCACAAAATGGCTGACGAAGACGAGGAGATGGCCGACCAGATGTCGCTCGACGGCTCCGACAACAGCACCGATTCTGACTCGGCGTCCGACATGGACCTCGGCGAAGACCTGGACGATGACACCGACCAGGAGGACTGGTCCCAGATGGGCCCACAGGTTTCGCGGGAGCCCCGCCGCGGTCCGCGGCGCGAGCATCGTGACTACAACTACCTAAGCCGCACGCAGTCGAGCAACCCGCGCTACCGCAGCATCTCGGCGCAAGGGCACTCGCTCCCACAAGGCAGCTTTCAGGGCGCCATTTCTTCTCGCACCCCTGCTATGGGCAGCACTCCTCTTCCTTCTCTCAAATTTACTGCAGCACCTGGAGTTACCGGCTCTGGAGCTGAGCGTGACGCAATTGAAGCCCTCCTCTCTATGGGCTCTATGCCTCGCGCCTAGGCCGATCTCGATCTCACGCCTCCTCTCGGCGAGAAGGCAAAATCATCCAGCGTTTCCAACATTCATCAACGCGCATTCGTCCAACATTCAACATTGCATGAGCAGGGGCATTATTGGTTTTCGAGGTTTAGTTGTTCATGGTTCGCGTTACATTAGCATCCCGCACCTCCCTCCACCGCGTTGGATCTCAACTGCGAGAGGGGCGATCCGTCAAGTGCTGATGTGGATCATTGCTTTTTTTGGGGGGGTGGGGGTTGCGGGTCATCTGGGCATCTTAGGGCACTCTAACACTTCACACTATATCCTCCTTATCCATGCGCCTCTAATTGAGAGGGCAGCATCTGGGTCGCGCAATCTGCTATCGAGCGGTACGACCAGTTCCCGTCGCTGGTCGGCTTTGGGAGAGCACCTGCGACACAGCGTTTTTGTACATATGCTCACAACGATACACTCTACTTGAAAAAAGTAAGAGCACGGGCGGTGGAAGAACGGTGACCAGCCCACAAAAGTGGCACCGAAGTGGTAACAATAATACATCTCTTGTTTGAGTATGGTCGCGTCTACGGGCGCGCCTTCTCATCACCACACAACTATGTGCCCCCCACATGTACCTTCCTTGTTTTGGATGCTTGTGCCTGCCACTCACAAAACCACGGAAGTCATCGTCATGCTAGAAGCGGCTTCGTACCGGCGGTAACCTTCTCCAACAACTGCACGTTCCTTTCCAATAATCTTGGCAAAGCTTGGCCGGCTCTACAACGTGTCAGATTAGGTGCTCTCAATAGGTCTCTCCATTGCACATGTTTTAATTATACCTCGAAGGCGGTCTGCATAGGCGGGGTGCACGCCACCTATGAGGCCTAGCCGGGCACATCATTGCCGAGTTGCTTCTGCCTGATCCTCCATCCATGACGGCTTCTCCCTGGACCTACCATAAGAATTTCATACAGCGTACAGCATGACAGAGTGTCCAATCTCCCAACTCATCACTCCAATCGCTTATGACATGCTGAAGCATCTTTACCTGGATCGGCCAGATCTAAACCGCCCTATATGGATCGATGCGATTTGCATCAATCAGTAGGGAATGGGGGAGAAGGCTCAACAAGTCTCTTTCACGCATCGCATCTATTCAAGAGCTGCTCTTGTCATGCTGTGGACTGGCAGAGCAATCCCTCAATCCCACTATTTTTTATCTCGCATGCCCAGCGTGAACAGTTTATGATGAATACACTGATAATAGGCTGATACGTTCCGGCAACGTGCCTGACTGGCCTAGGGACGATTTTTGCTGGGAGGCCCAAAGCACTTGTTACGAGACGCATTGTGTACGCGCCTACGGATGTTCTAGGAGGCTCGTGGGCAGATTTCGATGTCTTTCTTCGCTTCCTGTATGCTATCTCGTTCGAAAGAAGGGGCATTCTGTACAGCGACCTGAATGAGGTGAGATCAAAGCTGGTCGACTATGACATCCTCCGCAGGTTTTGAGAGAAGAATAGAAGTGTGTGTAGGACAAGCGCCAAATATGTTACATCAAACCAGATCTCGAATCCCCGAAGAAGAAGTAGATCGTATATGGGCAGTCTATAGAATCTTTGACACGGACCTACAGCGCAAGCCTGTGCCCCTCATCGATTACAATGTAAATGCGCGCCAGTAACTACGATGCACAATAGTCAGTTGCATGAGGGTCATCCTGAAGTTAAGCCAATACCTCTCTCTCCCAGAGATTCCGTCGTCAAAAGATCAATACCCCTTTCTCTCGTCATACTACCCAGACATCCAAAGGACTGAACGACGTCGATGGGTCATATGTGACACCTAGTCCTGGTCAACGAGCTATGTTTATGAAGATCTTCAAACTCTCCTCACACACGATTTGAAAGTTACCACACGTCGCGAACACAGCTCCGATAATCCTATAATACATACATATACGAAAGAACTTGGCAGTCTACTACGTGTGTGAGAGTTCTCGATTCAGGTGCGCATCGTTGACCGCGTGTATGGTAAGAGTTCATTAGTATCGGTTCTAGCAGTGCCGTGATTGTCAGTTGGTCTATCTTACTCAAGGTTCAACGGCAACACCGTAGACTGGTCGAGGTGAAGGCGAGTATTGTTGGTCTCTGACTAGATCGTCTTTCCTGAATCACACTTGCTTTTGGCGCTCTCTCCCTCTCTGCCTTGCGTTTGGCGACTTCCTTAGCCTTCTCTGCCTTCAGCTGTTTGCGCTCTACCTTCTCTCTTGCATGCGCATCGCGCTTCTCAGCCTTTTCCTTCTTATCTGTCTCTTACTTATCCCTTGCAAGCCTTATGCAGGTCTTGGCTTCTCTGAATAACTAAGGAGTCTACATTATTAAAGGCCCCTAGTACTCATATTGCTGCAGCAGGTCTAGAGACTTGCCCTTTGTTTTTCTCCTGTTCTTGGCAGCAAGAGCGTCAAGCAGACCCTCATTCTCGCTCTGCAGAGGCATGTTCTGTATAGCAATGTGGTGGAGCGATTGCTGAACGATTCATGCGTCCTTCTCTAAGGCACCACTCAACGCGCGTTTCATGACTGTATTCAGTTTGTGCCATGCTCCACCGCTGTATGTAGGGGCTTCCTCTAATGTGTTGCTAGAGGTGTCTGAGTTGTTGCAACTTGTTGGCAAACTAATTGAGTATAACGTCAGGGTTAAAGGGGTGTACACCTATTGCCTTGAACGAGCTGAAGATGTTCTTCGCACTAAAGCTGATTGCCCAAGCATCCCAAAATAGGCTGAAGAAGTCGGCTTTAGTTACAGGCACTAGGCCTTGATGATTGTGAAGGCGTGTTGCTAGCTTCTTTAAGGATGCTGTGCTGAGAGGCTTAAACATCACCACATTGAGCAGCTGCAGTGTGTGGGTACTGTAAGGTAGATAGATACTTGTCACGGAGCCTGTGGGACTATACTCAGGTGATCGATAGTATTTGATCAGTGGCTATCTATCCTATAACGAAAGTAAGGTTTATATACATAGGAAATATGTGTGGATCACGTGATCCTGGATAAGCGAGCAGCTGGCTGAGTGTCAGGCAGCTTGTTGATAAAGAACAGATAGAACAAGCTTCTAGTTAGACCCAGAGGTGCTTGTCCCGGTTTATCCGGGCCGGCAAGCTCCACACCCTCAATTGAGGTGCTCGATTGTGTGGCAACTAGACTACTTTCTTCCTAGTCTAGAAGGACCTAGACAAATCTAGACTAGCTTTGTCTAAATAGGAAGCGTATAGCCTAATAGAGATAAGTAGGCTGGCGGATGGATAGGGTATGCTTTTTTACGTTTTGGCTTATAGCTTCTTAACTAGCAGAGATACGCTTACATAATCTATTATTTAATAGAAGCGCCTAGTATTGCGCCTTCTAATAAAAAAAGAATTAGCT
>NW_022984817.1:120378-121969 GCF_010094145.1 Didymella exigua CBS 183.55
AGAAATGTAGAGGTAGTTTTTCTCTTTCTTTTAAGCCCTATTTTGCTAGAATCCATGTATTATTGACAAAGTTTTGGGGGGTACCCACGAAGGACGTTGGAGTATACCCATTCCGCCAGCCTAGAGATAAGGTAGGATTATGTAATATAGTAGACAAGTTATTATATTAGATACTAGGTAGAGATTCCTAGGCTAGGTACAGAGCGAACAGAGGGGGGAAAGGCAGAGGTATTTATGCTTCCTCTCCTCTGTCAGTATTTCTAAGCAGAATCTTCTAGATACTAGACTAGCGGATGGGTAAGGTAAGGTAGGGTATAGGTATAGTCACGTGATCTGTGGGTAGGATCTAGGTAGGGTATGCTAGGTACCCTACCTAAAGTATTTGGGTAGGGTAGCACGTGACTAGGTATAGGTATAGGTAGGGTAGCTAGGTAGGATCTAGGAACAGGTAGCAATTAGCTATTTTTAGAGGGTTTTGCAAATATATTTATTATTATAACGTGAGTGTATAGCGAGTGGGCCAGCTAAGCGAGTGGACCGCCTCAACAAGCCATTAGGCTGTCCCACCTTTAAACCTTAATAGACTAACTACTTAACCTTAAATTACTCTTAAAAGAAGACAGAATTAAGCTTGCACTTTAAGTAATTAGGAAGCCCTAGGAACTAAGCGTGCAGCGTGCTGCAGTAGTCTATAAGGTGTTAAAAACAACCCTCTAACAGCAACGCGCTAGGACGCAGTTAACACGCAATACCTACCCTAAATTAGCAAATCTTTAGAAGACAGAGTAGAGGGCGCTTGTATAGTATATTAGGAAGCTAGATTCCTAAGGATTTGCTCTAACACTTTATTATATTAAAGATATAGCTAATTAACTGCGCGCTGTACACAGTGGTTGGTTGGTTGGTTGGTTGGTATTCATTTTACGTCTAGTTGATGAGGATGAAGTCCATCATCTCGCCTCCCAAAGGGCATATACGACGTGCTAAGCTATAGAATTACAGTGCTGCCACTGCCTTAGAAAGTATTTCTTGCCTGCGTAGGTATTACTACTATTTTAGAACCACAGCTCCCTATCTAGTTAGGGAGACTAAGCTGTGTGTGTACATTAGGGTGGATCCCTTGTGTGTGTTTAGAGGCAGTTAAGTGCTAGAGAAGTAGGAGAGAGGAAGAGTAGGAAGGAGAGTAAGGAAAGAGTATAGTTGTTTGCTGCTATTACAGCACAGGGTAAGCTACTAGGGGCAGACCTTAGTGTAGTACTGTGTAAGTTAGATAAAGGCTTTAAAAGCCTCTAGATCCCTAATTAGCGAGGCAGTATACGCTAGGCCATTGTTCTAGGAAGATAGTGGTATAGGTAGTTAAAGTGGCTATTAACTAAAGGCTCCTAGGGTCTTGCGGCAGAGCGCAAGGTGCTCTAGCGTCTTATTATATCTGCATAAACAGGTAAGTATTGCGTTGTTATAGCTAAACTTTTAGTAGTACTACGCGAAGTTGCTGTGCATAGATTAAATTAAGAGCAGTCTAGCTAGGGTAGCTCTTAGTAGGTCTAATTCACGTAGTCTGCTGTAAAGTAAGTAGCCTAGCTCCTATCTT
>NW_022984817.1:122729-124612 GCF_010094145.1 Didymella exigua CBS 183.55
TAAGCGTATCTCTGCTAGTTAAGAAGCTATAAGCTAAAACGTAAAAAAGCATACCCTACCCATCCGCCAGCCTAGGTAGAAGAGATCCTAGATACTAGACTTTAGTCTACATTTGTTGCAGCTTTCTAGCTGTCTAGCCTATGCTTATCCTTACAGCTACTGTGTGGCTGGCTAGTGGGTGTTCTGCATCTATAGTGCGTAGATAGGTTGCAAAACAGAGTTTGGATTCTTCTAGCGCAGTGGTAGCTGAAGGTAGTCCAGCGTCTTAGAAGAGAGTAGCAGTAGGGGTTGTTCGCTACACTAGGAGGATGCCTCTTGCTGCTATTGCTAGTGTTTTGTCTATAACAGCTATGTGCCACCTAACATAGGCGCTAACTTGTGCTAGTCTGCCAGGTTTAAGTATGTGTGGAGGTTTAGTTTGGCCTCTGTACTAGCACTCAGCCCTATATAGAAGAGACGGGTATACGCAGGCCATAGTAGCCTTGCAGAGGGAGCTGGCTGGTGGTCTGTGTGCTGAGCTTGCTAGGCTGCAGATGTGATAGGCTACCTTGGCCGCTTTTGCGTTGTGCGTGGCTACATGCTGCTTAAAGGTGAGCTTGCAGTTAAACTAGATCCCTAGCTATTAGAGGGCTAGCTAGGTTCTTAACCTGCTTAGTAAGATTAGATTAACTATAAGCTGCTTGTCTACTACATAGGGTGGCGCATAGCTGCTCTTTTGTTAGGTAAGGTAGATTATTTCTTGTTTTTCTAGAGCGAAGGTGACCTTATTAGCTGTGCCCTATACTCTAATCTACTGTAGGTCTGCTGCTAGAAGCTTAATGTTCTTATCTAGGGAGTGTAAGGCTTAGTATAAGCATATGTTATCTGCGTATCTAAATCTCTTCTTTATGTCTATAGACAGCAGCTCTGCTAGATAAAGTATGTACAGGACTAGGGGGAGTAGTAAGCCCTGCAGCGTGCTACAGGCAACTAGGTAGCTAGGGGTAGTAACTTAACCTAGGTAGACTTAAATCCTTTAATTAGTTAGGAAAGAGTTAATAAAGAGGATAGTCCTTTATAGCTATCCCTGTTAGGCTATCTAGTAAAGCAGGTAATTCTTAAGAAGAGTGTTAAAGGCGCCTTGCACATCTAAGGTAACTATTGTAACATGCTAGCCTTTTGCCTACACAGCTTCTGTGTTGTGAGTGAACGCTGCAGTAAGATCTACTGCTAATTGCTTTAGGAGGGCGTCTCTATGCTAACAGCTAAGGATTTTATAGGTTATAGCAGTCTACGTGATTCTCCTAGCCACTGTTTGTTTAAGCCCTTTTCTAATGCAGGAGAGGAGTGCTATAGGTCTCTTTAATTAGGGTAGCGTCTAATCTGTCTTTCCTACCTTAAATATTATAGCTACTTCTGCTAGCTTCTATTGCGCAGGAAAGTAGTTTAGTTTAAGGCACTGCTAAAAGATCTGTTATATAAGTTCTCTAACCTAGGCCTAGCAGGCGTGGAGTAGTCGCACTGTAGAGCGGTTAGTGCCTAGGGAGGTGCTGGTAACCCCTATTGTGTTTCGCTCTGACTCCTCTAGTGAGATGTGCGTAGGCTGGCGGATGGGTAGGGTAGGGTAGGGTATAGGTATAGTCACGTGATTTATGGGTAGGAACTAGGTAGGGTACATGAGGTACCCTACCCAAACCGTTTGGATAGGGTAGCACGTGACTCGGGATAGGTATAGGTAGGGTAGCACATGACTAGGTATAGGTATAGGTAGGGTAGCTAGGTAGGGTCTAGGAATGGGTAGTTATTAGCAAAATCTAGGTTACTACTCTAGACTTTGTACTATTGTATACTTTAGAGCATAAGTATGTGATAATAGACTGTGATAATAAATTATAGATGCTTTT